>NC_046155.1:196802979-196838955 GCF_011064425.1 Rattus rattus | reverse complement strand
AACTCCTAGTGAACTAGACTGTTGGGAGAGGGCATGGGGAGGGTCAGGAGGAACACCTATAAGGAAGGGGAGGGGAGGGGATGGTTCTGGAACCGGAAAGGGAATAACACTCAAATGTATATAAGAAATACTCAAGTTAATAACACAAAAAAAAAAAAGAAGAAATTAGATCAAAATGAGTGAAATAGAAAATAAGGGATAAACAAGAGGAGATGAAAACAATCAGGGTTGGTTTTGAAAATATAGGGCTGGAGAGATGGCTCAGTGGTTAAGAGCACTGACTGCTCTTCCAGAGGTCCTGAGTTCAATTCCCAGCAACCACATGGTGGCTCACAACCATCTGTAATGAGACCTGATGCCCTCTTCTGGTGTGTCTGAAGACAGCTACAGTGTACTCACATAAATAATAAATAAATAAATCTTAAAAAAAAAAGAAAATATAAAGAAATTTGAGAATGCTTTTAACTAGACTAAAAAGAAACCAGATAACAAAAAAGGGGGATTTAAAAAAAGACAGGTTATAACAAGCACAATGGGGAATGAGTATTGGGAGATGTAATTACATTTCAAAAATTGGATAAACTCTGCAATGTGTCTTTGTAAGAAGGACCCTTACGTGTACAAAGATGGTTCTATACAATAAATTCCTCATGACTATAAATAGAACAGACATATTATCTTTTACTTAAAAGACTAGCTTTTGGGTCTGCTATGCACCTTATGCATACAAGGTCGAATGGGATGTTCATTGAGGTAATATATTATCAATACAGTGCATTAATAATATAGAGTGTGAAATACCTTAAAAATAATGGTCATATCGGCTGAACTGTCTTAATAATTTTACTGAAACTGTAATAAAGATCATATAAATTGTTGTATATAATATTATATCATAAAATTAGATAATATATACATAATATAATATATAATTAAGTATTATGTATATTTTTTTAAACTCATCTTGAATCTCAGACCATAACACCAGAATTTCTCATTGCTTTTGAGTCCCTGTATCTGCAGGGCAGAAAGCTCATAGGGACATAAGCCGGTCTTACTTGGACTCACTGTGTATCTGTGAGGGCTAGTTAGTAGCTAGCTGGCCAGCTAGCACGTAATATGTGGGCTGTCACTTGGGATAATTGGACTACAACTCATATCGTAGTCAAAAGGACCTTTAATTTAATTTATTTATTATTTTTTATGCTAACATCATTGTATGACTATGTTTACTGAGATAATATGCTGCTATGTAATCTGGGATGGTCCCCATTTGGAGGTTATCTAGCCTTAACCTCCTGAGTTCTGGGATTAAAGGTAGGTGACACCATGAGTGGGTAGAGGGGTTCCTTCATGGCAGCACTAGTTCCATGAGTAACACAGAGTAAAGGCTGTTTCAGGCCTGTCAATGATGGTGCTGAGGGTACCTGGAAGAGAATGGGGAACAAGAGACTCGAAAAAGGACGTCAAGACAAGAGTCTGATCAAGTTGACAATTTTATTTTTCCCCAAGGCTAAATTTATACCATAACAGGGGCAACAGAGGGAGGGGGGGAAGTAAGAAACACTTACGCAGGCCAAGGACAAAGTATTCGTGTGGTCAGGGAAATCAGTTGATATTGACAGGATGTTAGAAAGGTCACAGGTTTGTCATATCTATTAGTCAGCAGGATGTTGGTTTTTCAGAAAGGTTACAGGTCATCACATTGGGCATCTTGACGTCAGGTGTATTTCTCAGCAAGATCAGAACTTTATCATATCATTATTCATCCTGACCACCAGATTTGTATTAGTCAAGTGGCCATCCTGTCCTGGAATGAGTCCCTCGGGAACTGCGTCTGCTTAGGTTGGAATGATATTTGTCACATGGCCAAGAGAATCTCATGGCCAGGGTCCGTCATGGGATAAGGCAGCAGCTAATGGTGGCCCTCCTGTCTTAGGCCCTTTATTCATGAATATATCACTCTCTTACCCATCATTGACTGTCCAGCTCAGCACGTGGGGGTGACAATTTGTTGATGTTTCAGCAAAGGCACCAGGACAGCAGGCAGAAAAGAATGTTGGCTTCATTTGGCTGAAGGACAAAAAGATCGTTGCCTGGGCTGGGAGGAGATGCGTATGTAAGCTTGGCCATCATCAAAGGCATCCTCCATAGCTAGCCTATGATAATATACCTGAATAGGTTTTGCTGCCATATTATCTACCTGTTGTTTAACAAAGCTGGTTAAATGATTAAATGCCCAAGGGCCAAAAGATATAACCAAAAGGCCTGCTAGGGGGCCCAACAGGTAGTGAAGCAGGGTGGGCAACCAAGGGGAGGTGGAGAACCAATTTTGATATCAGTTCTTGGCTTTTTCTCTTCCTCATTTTCTCTTTTCCAAGCCTTTTCTGACTTTTTTCATGCTCTCTTTAACCATATCCTAAGACACAGAAAGTATCCAAGCACTGCCTTTCTCACACAAACCAGAATTCACTGTGATTGCTCAAAGTTGGGAAATTAAAGGTCAAAAGCCAATGAGAAATGAATACAATTTTTAGCATGTATGGTTTATGTAAAAGTGGGGCTAGACAATTGTTCTTTCTGATTAACCTCTGACTCTTAAAGACAGTGCGGGTCAAAATTAAAATAGTCAGATATACTTAGAACACTGCTTCAAATGTTTACCATGAATTGTAAATGTTTACAATTTTTAACTCATATTAAACATCTTCAATAATTTGGAGAAACCTCAGCATTGAGTTATAACCATCAGGAAAAAAAGACATTAATAGGTATTCCATGCATGTTATGTAAGAAACAAACAATCCCCAACTCAGTACAGTACAGTATCAATAACTGAAAATTGAATAATATGTTGATACATAGAAGGAAAAGGTAACATGCTGACTGCCATTGTTGAAATTCCCCCAAAAATTCCAATAGACAATTCAATTTGGGTTCCTGCAACAAACATAATTGCATTATCCAAAAAGCCAAACCCTACGAAAGGTATCGCACTGTGGAAGAATCCATAGCTCAGCTGTCCTGGAGTGGGTGGTAGAGCTTCCAGTTCTTCTTGTGCGATGGCAATGGACTCAAAGCAGTGCAGTTCTTTGAGCAAGCAGCTGCTCTCGGTGGAGTGCAGGCTGCAGATGAAGTCGTGTGTGCCTTGTGCCGTGCTCAGCGCCTCCATGGGCTCCTTCTTGGGATGAGTGGCCAAAGCTGAGGAGTAGGAATGCACAGGCTCTTTTAACAATTTTATGGCAAATAAAATCCCTGTATCGGTACCTGATTGAAACATTCTAAGATTCCAAGTATATCTATGTGTCCAATCCTGGTTTCAAACCGTGGAGGTAAATTTAATATTTAGGGGGATGCACCATCCCCTTGTTTTAGAATTAGAACCTTCACAATGGGAATCTGGGACATGTACATTAGTAGGACGGGAGGTATCATAAGTCAAACAACGCAGTATATTAGGTGATAAAATTCTTAAGAACAAGGGAAAGGGGGCCAGACAAGGAGCTAGGGGGTGGCCTGGAGAGAGCTAGTGAAACAACCAGATCAGAGGACAAACAGCATTCAGTCACACAGCTAAATGAGGAAGCTTTCTTGGGATGAAAAGGCCAGTGCAAAAAACGAGCATGATCTTTGTGCCTGTAAAACAGAAAGGCAAGCAGAGGGGCAGCTGGAGTCTGTTACCGGCTGTCTCTCCGGACTTAGAGTCTCCCTTAAGTAGTACCTCCCTTCAGTGTCAGCTCGGTGGCTCTGCCTCTCAAGAGCCCCAACCTCTGCAGGACACCAGGCTTCCAGTAAGAACTAACAACAAAAGGATGGAGAGATGGTTAGGACTGGGTGCTAGATGCCAAGCGGCTGACAAAAGAATTGCATGACTCGTCCACTTTAGGGGGGAAGTTTCTTCCAGGCGGTCAGACACGCCTGGCGACCTTGAGCCAAAAGACCAGGAGAAAATAGCATCTGAGTATCGAAGGAGGCTCGCCCAGGGAGGGTGTGGTCTGATTGAAGCCTCGGGTATCAGAGAGTAAGCTATAGTCAGAGATAACCGGTTATAAGGACTCTTTCTGCCGCCATTCCTGAGGCAGGTGTACACAGTTGAGTGGGGCTGCCTCTTCTATCCAATATAGAGTTTGCTAACACTGGAGTACTGATCTTTAATAGAAGTATAGGCCTCCCCTGGAATTAGAAGCCTCTGATTTCCAAGACTTCAGTAGCAGTCCTTCACCAAACAGTCTCACTGGGTTAGAGGGCCATGGAAAAGAAAACATTGATCCTGACCTTGGCTACAGCCTCCAGTGGGAGTAGCTGAAGATCTGGTGCCAAAACTTTCTCCTCTTATCATCCTAGAGGAAAGCCTGTTCTGTCTGACAAACAAAGTTCCTCACAGTCTGCTGCAGACTCTTTCTGAAACTACTTTAGGGGCTCCCTGCCCCCCAACCTGGGGCATTTTGACCACAGGTGCAGGAACTGACTGCTGCAGGGAGAGGATCGGAGGCACTCTCTATGTCAATGATGACTAATGGGAAAGGAGGCTTAATGTTGGAGACCGACTCCTCTCTTGGAATAGGGCAAGCAGATAATGCAGGCTCCCTCAAAGAACTCTTAATGAATGCTCTCCTTCTGTGAGCAAGTGTTGAAGGCCACCAAAGGCAGCAACTGGAATTTTTTTCAAGGCCAAAAGTCTCATAATAGTCTTTAAAATAATTACTAACTCTCCACTATCTTTTGTATCAATTGTTCCCTCCTGGGGGAACTATGGACAAATATTTCCTACAAAATCTGAGAATTTCTTTACTTTTTTTTCTTAACCCTATTCCTCGCATCCTGAATGACTCCCTGAGTCCTGTCACAAAGAGTACCTGTAGAATGCTTGTCCCATCACTCACCACTGAGATCTGCGTCATCCGGGGAGAAACACACAGCAAACCTCTGAACCAAGGTGAGGTGGTCCACGATTGCCAGTAGCGGGGGAGCAAAGGCTCCGAGGGGGGAGCAAAGGCTCCGACAAAGAAGGAAGACAGGCCTGTCTATTCACAGAGGGCGATGTTCTCCTCCATGAGACCTCCAAACAGCCCCCAGGTTGGGCGACATTTGTCAACGACAGTGCTGAGGGTACCTGGAAGAGAATGGGGAACAAGAGACGTGAAGAAGGACGCCAAGACAAGAGTCTAATCAAGGCGACAATTTTATTTTTCCCCAAGGCTGAATTTATACCATAACAGGGATAACAGAGGGAGGCGGAAGTAAGAAACATTTATGCAGGCCAAGGACACAGTATTCATGTGGTCAGGGAATCGGTTGATGTTGACAGGATGTCAGAAAGGTCAAAGGTTTGTCATATCTATTAGTCAGCAGGAGAATTTTATCATATTATTATTTATCTTGACCACCAGATTTGTATTAGTCTTCTGCAGCTGGCTGGGGATTTTCCATGAACCCAGTCATACTTAATTCTAACCATAATAATACTTGGCCATACAGGTAGCCCAAGAACAGGAGCTGGAAAGTCTCCTTGCAGAGGGGTTTACACAAAAGTGCTGATTAAATAATTATGAGTGTGTTCACAATAATGGTGCCATGGATAGCAGGGCATTATCTAGATTCACAGTTAGCTGTCGTAAGCACACCATGGTAAGCTGTGCCACATTGCGCTTGGAATTTGGACCACCATTTTACCATTCTAAAGCTGCTTGTCATCTATGAAGACTGGGCATGCCAGTCTCTAATTTGTATTTCCCATATGTTCCTTCATGGTGTTTTAAAAAATACATATTTTCCTGAATAAAAGATGAAATGATATTTAACCTAGGAAACAAATAGATTTGAGAAACAAATTCTTAACAGCAGTGTGGTTTCTCCAGGTTTCAGATTAAAATTCACAAAATTGCAAAAATTCACTTTTGTCTAAAAGTAAAAGCTGGGGCCCATGTATCTAGAATAAGTTTGGAGAAAACGAAACTTGAGTTCTCAGCTACTGTTATAAGGAAATCTGAAGTGAGCACTGATTGAAAGTTGAAAATTGCTTTGAAAATGGATTTAGACAGAATTATCTGTTCTCAAACTAGACATGAAAAGTGTACTGAGGCCCAGTTTTCTATGAAGCGCTTCTGGGAAGGAAATTGATGCTTCTGATTAAACTTAAAATTGTAAGATTTAGGTTCCTTATAATGAAGAAGGATGAAGGAGTAGACATTGGAAACTGGGTCTTCAAAACAAAAAAATGACTAAAAATTAGGTTTATGAAACTTGAGAGAGTGCAGTATTTATTTCTACGTGTCATTTTGAGGTGCTGATGGTGCCAAGACATTTGGTTTTTAAAATGTGGTCTAGGTGCTGGGGAGGTGGCTCAGTGGTTACCAACAGTGTTTGCTGTTCTTCCAGGGGCTATGGATTTGATTCCCAGAACTCAAGCAGCAGGTCACAAGCTCCTGTAACTTTGATTCTAGTGTATTTCTTCTGGCCTCAGTGAGCAGCAACCATGAACATGGTATATGGACATACATTCAGGGAAAAGACTCATATCTATGAGTAAGTACATAGACTTAAATGCTCTAGAGCTGAGGGTGTGGGTCAGTGCATAAATTACTTCCTTCCCAAGCATGAGGACACTGTTTGGTTTCCATAAGAGCAGAGTACATGAACTCATGATCTCAGAGCTTGCCTAATTCACAAATAATGTTCATTCTCCATTTTACTCCTAGACCTGATCGGCATGAACATTGGTGTTGTTGCCACAAGAGAGCATCCAGCTTCAAATTCTCCCAGTTCTTGCACAGCAACTTCTATTTGCTATGATCCCACCACATCTCTGACTATGTGGAGTCGATGCTTTTTCTACATTTTCACAGAAATATGTTACGTTCTAGAAATAGTTATCCTGTTATCATGAAGAACTCACTGGCATGAAAAAAATCTATATTAAATGGTTCAGTGGAGAGGCAATATATCCCTTTCACTTCAAACTAAAGTTCAAGTCTATCAAAATGAATAAACATGGGCCTCAATGTAATTAGTTTTGTTTAGTTAGCATATTGATTTGCATTTTTGTGAGCAGACATATGGTGTTTAGCTAGGTTTGGGTCGAAGCGAAGTTTAATTCATTTTAATAAAACTTCTAGTAACATTAATGGAAAGAGGTTTGCTTCTATTAAAAAAATCTACTTGTGTAAATAGGGTTATAATTTTGCCTCCTTTGATTAGTGTAATTAATGTTAAAAAACAAAATTAAACATGTTGAATTTCAAGGCCTCTACATCTCACTTAATTTAAGCAGTCCAATTCTTTTAATGGTCTGGCTATACCGTGCAGGTCTTATACACTGTGAAATGAAATGGAGATTTTTAAATTTGCCAAATTACAATAAGTGTGGCATACCTTTTTCTCATAATTTAAAAATACTTCTTTTAACTCTTTTCTGGTGGTGTTATAATCATTTTCTCGACTCTCCTAGGAGAATGATGTAAATTAGTCAATTTTTCTCACCAAAATGTTAGTGGCGTGGGTCCCATTAAGTCTCCAGTTATTCCTCTCAGCTTTGACTCCTTCCTTGATCTCCCCAACTTTAAAAGCCTGTTACTAGATGGTCTTCATGAGAATTGTTGAAATGGTTTCCTAAACGATCTTTTCCTGACTAACGCTGCTACAGAAGGACAGTGGAGAACTGTCAAGCAGTAAGCAAGTTGTCACTGTGTGTGCTATATGCCTGGATGTATATCTATGAACAAAGCAAATTATATGTGTTGGCCTGAGTCTCTTGGCATTGGGAACACCAAGCAGTGAAGTAAACATCAATGTTTGACTTCCTAATTTATGATTTTTTTTCTGCCAGAAAAAATGTGGGGGGAAAAAGCCATAGACTTTTGAAGATGCTCTGTTAACTTCATTTTCTGGGACAGTTTTGTTCCATATCAAAGACACAGTATGAAGCCAATTTCTTAAGCTCACTCTGGATGGCAAGGTGAGCAGATAATTGCCTGTTGAAAGCTAAGCAAGGGCAGCTCACAGTGGAGTGTTTCCTCTGAGTTCATTAGTGATTTAAAAGTACGAATGAATAACCTGAGATAATTATAAAATGATCATCTAAAAATCACATAAGCAGACTTAGAGAGCTTGTTCAATAGTTAGGGTATGTGTTGCTCTTGCAGGGGACACAGGGTCAATCATCAGCACCACACCATGGTCCTCAAACACATGTAACTTTACTTTTAGGGGATCTGGTGCATTTTTCTGGCCTCCTTGGATATCAGATATGCATGCGGTACAAATATGGATGTGTGGGCCAAACAATCATACCCATAAAACAAATCTATCATTTTTTTATATCAGTTATATGTTATATTTAAAAAATTACTAAAATTGTCCAAATTGTATTTAAAATTGCATTATAGGCAAATTGTCACCTATCTGTACATACCCTAATAGATACATGAAAAAGAGTTGATTGTCTTATTTCAATTTGCCCTAAATGAAATATTTCTCCAAATTTCAGAATAAGATACAGAGTTGAGAACAGTATCAGGGGCATCCCATTAGTGAAAGAATTGGGGGTTTCACATACAGGAGGCAAGTGAAGTATAACTTGTGTGAATAAGATCTCAGAGACAAGAAAGAAATAGAATATATTTAATAGTATATTTACATGGTTTGACTTTATTCAGAATAAAAACTGCATTTTTCAGACCAATCAGAAATGTTTAAAGAGGTAGAAACACACATTTCTATATGTGTTTTTAAAGACAAAAAGAATATTTGTAAATATGTTTTAAACACTTGTCTCAATCCATATTTGTTTTCCATAGAGAGATTTTAGGGATGGCTCTTCTGCCTCACAGCCCCCAGTGTGTCTTCCAGCCTCAATAACAGTTTAAAGCAAAGTAAGAAATTAGTTTAAGGAGAGTTAAAAGAAATCACAAAAGTCTTCATTTCTATAACCTCCAAAGTTCCTAGGCTTATCAGAAAAAAAAATAAATTGATATCAATATAAAATGTTGAGGCATGTGAAGAGTTTTGAAGTTCAAATTGCACTCAGAAAATAATCAAATTTCATGCCTATTATTTAAGCAAGTCAGTGTGAGAGACCTGCAGAGGTCTTGGGAGCTGACCTGACAGGACTCAAATAACAGAGGATAAGCATGACTCTTGACTCTTGTCTTCTTTTGAGATTCCTGGGTATGTAAACAATCACTGACCTCATTAAGAACAATCTTCCTGTTTTAACAATCAGGAGAGTTAATCACCGCAAGCTAAATTGACAAAGGTTATATGGTTGGACTGTGATTGTTGAATAGAATTAAAAGCTCCAGGTCTCTGAGTTATTTTCCTGTGTATATATGTCTTCTGCTCTACACTATTAGTGAGTTCTCAGTAGCATCACAACTTGGTTGTAAGAAAATGAGTGGGGGAGATGATAACAGTTTGAAGGTAAGAGAGACAGGTGCATTCCTTTCATCCTAACAAACACCCATGGTGTGATTGGAGCATTTGAAAGCCACTTGACCATTTGGATGTAGTGGCAGCAGCCTGCAGTTCTTGACTCCTGCCCAACTTCTATAGCATCTGTCTAATCCACAGTGCTAACACACTAACACAGTGCTTTTCTCTGAAAGACAACTGCGACCTCTTAGGCTGTGTAGAACATATGACGAGAAAAACTGACCCTGTAAGATCTGATAGATTTATCTACAGCTTATTAAATGCATGCCACATATGTATTCATGCTTTTAACCTTGTACTGTATTGAACATGATTTTCAGAAACTCATGAAAGGATTTTAGACTGGATGGATGGATGGATGGATGGATGAATAGATAGATAATAGATAAATGAAATGGAAAGACTATTTATGTCTATGGCTTGAGAGATCAATATTAAATGTTCATACTGCCCAAGGAAATTTTTGGACATAAAGCAATTTCTAGAAAAACACCAGGATTATTCTTTAGAAGAATAGGACCAAAGGAAACAACAGCAACAACATCAAACAATACAAGAGTTGGCCAAAGGAGCACAAACAGAAGCATAAAGCAAAGCATGAGCAAAAAGAAAATTTAAAGAGTTGTATGTCTCACATTTCCTCATACCAAGCTATAAAATATAGAGCCATGATAGCCAAGACTGCATTGTATTAGTGTTAAAATAGATATATAGACAAATGTAAGGGAATAGACATCTACAAAAAACAAAGCAAAAACAAAACCCACATTATCTACAGCCAATCAATTCTCAGCAAAGTGCATAAAGCAAGCAAGGTGGAAAAGGCAGCTTCTGTAGTCCTGCTGGAACTGGGGATCAACAGGCAGAAAACTGAAATCTAATGCTTATTTAACTGTCTGTACCGGAAAAGGTCAAATGGATCAAAGGCATAAAATCTCAAAACCACTGGAAAAAAATGGAAAGAGGCTTCAAGACATTGGTACAGACTGGGATTTCCTGGATAGGCTCGAACATCACAGAAAGCAAAGGCAAAATTGACAAGTGCCGTCCCATCAAACTAAAAGGCTTTTATAGCACAAAGGAAACCGGAAGCAACCTAATGAACCAGAGAAGGTATTTATGAGCTATTCAATTGCCAGAGTTTTATATGGAGAGTATTTTAGGAACTGAAATGTCTTAACCATAAGCAAGATCAAATAAATGGGTGATCTGAATAGATGCTTCTCAAAAGAAGGAACAATGGCCTCCGAACATGCAAAAAGTTGTTGTCATTTGCATCAAATAAATGAAGACTAAACTATAATGAGATGCTTTCCCACTCCAGTTCGACTCGTTACTAGTGGGGTTAGGCATGGGGGAGAAGGGAAGTATAATTAAAGACTTGGAGAAAAGGGAACTTTAATGCAAGGTTGGTAGAGATGGAAATTGGCACAGTCCTCACAGAGAGTAGCTTTGTGGTTTCTTAAGAACTATAAAGAGATACATCCTATCATGCACAAAGAAAACAAAATCAGCCCAGTAAGAATATATTTGGGCGCCCTCATTCATTGTAGCACTTTTAACAATACAAAGTTGTGGAATCAGGTTAGGTAGGTATCTATAAACAAATGGAAAGAGAAAGAGTTGGGGTACAAACTCCAAGGAGGATGAGGTAGCCAGGAAGAAGTGGTGTACTCAACAACAAAATAGAAATGGAAAACACTGTGCTGAATGAAACAAACAGGGCACAGCTAGAATCATGTGGGTTCTTTACCTCCAATCATGCATTGTCTCACCAACAATGGACAACTTTCAAGACTTATCTTAAGATCTCTGTTCCCCTCTAAATTTCCCCTTCGTCTTTCCTCTGACTAGGTGTCTATCCCAGGATGTTGCCATGACAACCTTGGAACGCCCAATTAAGTGATTACAAATGTTTTCAGGCTATTCTCTGTTAAATGCTGAGAGATCACCCAGCCCAACTAACAGCACTCTATAAAAAAGTATGTATGCCACTGGGTACTGCTCCTGTTATGATAAACAACCCTTTTGTGGTATATATTTCATAGGAGACATAGTATTTTATGTTCCAATAATTAAGCAACACACAAAAAAGGGCAAAGTAGAAATCAAGGAGAGAATAGCTGAGACAGACCCAAATTAAATTTGTTTTGTTTTCTTTCTACTGGATATTTTTAAATTCACATTCCAAATGTTATCTCCTTTCTCGGTTTTCCATCCCTAAACTTCCTATCCAGTTTCCTTCCGCTTCTTTTATGATGAAGTTCTCCCACCCAACTACTTACTCCTTCCTGCCTCCCCACCCTGATATTCACCTACACTGGAAGGCCCAACCTTGGCAGCACCAAGGGCTTCTCCTCTCATTGGTGCCCAAGAAGGCCATCTCTGCTACATATGCAGCTGGAGCCATGGGTCTGTCCATGTGTACTCCTTGTGTGGTGGTTTAGTCCCTGGGAGTTGTGGTTGGTTGGTATTGTTCTTATGGGGTTGCAAGTCAATTCAGCTCCTTCAGTCCTTTTTCTAACTCCTCCAATGCGGACCCCATCCTCAGTTCAATGTTTTCTAAGGTTTAATTTTATTCATGCTTGTGTGCTTTTGTTTGTGTGTCACGTGAGTGGGCTTGTCTACAGAGACCAGAAGAGGGCATCAGATTTCCCCTGAAGCTGGAGTTATAAGTAGCTGTGAGTCACCTGACATGAAAGCTGGGAACCAAACTTGAGTCCTTTGAGAGAGCAACAAGCACTTTAAACTGCAGCCACCAAACCTTGTTTTTAACAAGTTTAATAGTTCTTGTAACAGATCCTGGCCCACAACTCCCTGCTCCCAAACCCCGAGGGAGAGAAAGCTCATCTCCCAGACAGGTGGGCACTCCTGAGATTCAGTGCAGGAGAGACTGACATTAGTGCCCACCCTTGCCCAAATCCTTGGCCTAAGAAGAAACTCTATAGGGCCTCTGGGAAGAGGAAGATAGGGGCACTCAAGCTGCAGGTGCCCTGCAGTCCAGATGGCACCCGGATCTGAAAGGACCAGGTCAAACAGCTCCCTGCACCCAAATCCTGTGGGAGGGAGAGCTAGACAGTCAGAGGGACAGACACCCCTGGGAAGCCTGAGGAGACTACTCTCTGCCCACATTTATGACTCTAGAGGAAAATGCCTATCGCCATCTGGGCCTCCTGTGCACAGGGTCCCGAGCGAAGGTGGGGCAGGCCCTTCTGCTTGCTGCCATCATGGAGAGCTGAAACCCAGCTCTGAGAAGCGACTCCAGGCCTGAGACCAGAGGTAAGACCAACTTTTCTGCTCCAAGTGACCTGCCTGGTTGACTCAGGACACACGCCCACAGGAAAAGCTGAAGAGCAGAAGACAGGGACGACTACATGCCTGAAAGCAGAACACTCTGTTCCCATAACTGACTGAAAGAAAACAGGAAAAGAGGTCTAAAGCACTCCTGACACACAGGCCTATAGGACGGTCTAGCCACTGTCAGAAAGAGCAGAACAAGGTAACACCAGAGACAACCCAATTGCAAGAGGCAAGCACAGGAACCCAAGCAACAGAAACCAAGAATACATGGCATCATCAATTCTCCCACTGAAGCAAACACTGAATATCCAAACACACCAGAAAAGCAAGATCTAGATTTAAAATCACATTTGATCATGATGATGGAGGACTACAAGAAAGAAATAAAGAACTCCCTTAGAGAAACACAGGAAAACACAAACAAACAAGTAGAAGCCTATAGAGAGGGATCATAAAAATCCATGAATCACAGGAAAACACAATCAAATAGGTGAAGGAATTAAAAATGGAAATAGAAGCAATAAAGAAAGCACAAAGGGAGACAACCCTGAATATAGAAAACCAAGGGAAGAGACAAGGAGCCGTAGATACAAGCATCACCAACAGAATGCAAGAGATAGCAGAAGCTGAAAAGAACCCAGATGCCCTGCAACAGAGGAATGGATACAGAAAATGTGGTACATCTACACAATGGAATACTACTCAGCTATCAAAAACAATGACTTTGTGAAATTCATAGGCAAATGGATGGAACTGGAAACTATCATCCTGAGTGAGGTAACCCAATCACAGAAAAACACACGTTTTTGCATTCATTGATAAGTGGATATTATCCCAAATGCTCAAATTACTCTATATGCACAGAACACATGAAAGTGAAAAAGGATGACCAAAATGCGAATGCTTCACCTCTTCTTAAAAGGGGAACAAGAATACCCTTGGCAGGGGACAGGGAGGCAAATTGTAGAACAGAGGTTGAAGGAATGCCCATTCAGATCCTGCCCCACATGTGGCCCATACATATACAGCCACCAAACTAGATAAGATGGATGAAGCAAAGAAGTTCAGGTTGACAGGAACGGGATGTAGATCTCTCCTGAGAGACATAGGCAGAGTATGGCAAATACATAGGAGAATGCGAGCAGTAAAGCACTGAACTGAGAACCGGACCCTGTTGAAGGATTCAGAGAAAGGACTGAAAGAGCTTGAAGGGACTTGAAACCACATATGAACAACAGTGCCAACCAACGAGAACTTCCAGGGACTAAGCCACTATCCAAAGACTATACATGGACTGACCCTGGGCTCCAACCTCATAGGTAGCAGTAAATAGCCTAATAAGGGCACCAGTGGAAGGGGAAGCCCTTGGTCCTGCCAAGACTGAACCCCCAGTGAACATGATTGTTGGGGGGAGGGCGGTAATGCGGGGAGGCTGGGAGGGGAACAGCCATATAGAAGGGGAGGGGTAGGGATTAGGAGGATGTTTGCCTTGAAACTGGGAAAGGGAATAACAATTAAAATGTAAATAAGAAATACCCAATTCAATAAAGATGGAGAAAAAATAGTTTTTGTAACATGTATAATTCATAGATACATAGCTATATTTTGACCACTTTCTTATATCTGTGACTATTTCCCCATTTTTAAAGGTACAGAATTCTTCCAACAATTATGAAAACAAAATACAGGCATACTAAAGGTTATCTACTTGCCCTTGAAGTTGAACAGCCAGGAAATGAAATCCTTGGTATACCTAATAAGTTATAGAAGATCATACTAATGGAATTATGTAACAACCATCTTTTTCTGACTCCTAATAGGATTTATAATAATAAATTTTATTTCTGGTGAAATAATCATTGTCATTATATTTTCTTCTCAAATTTACTTGTATTTTATTCCAAGAACAATGGGTACTTCAAAAATGCTGAGAATATAATTCAATGAGTTTAGAAATTAAATAAAAGTTAACTGAGATTTTCTTAGATTTATAGCAATAAATTGAGTTAGCAGTATAAGTCTATATGAAAACTTAAGCTCTGTAATCATATAATAAATTAAATTTAATAGATAACTAATGCATTTCAGTTAAACACGTTAAATGTTCAGTTATTTCTTTCAATTAAAGTTCAATACAAATTATATATCATATTCATTGTTATGACAGGTCTATAAAATATGATATATTTTCTAAGTTGAAATTTGACCAACTGGTTTGAATTAAACCTACCATGGAAAGATATGCATTTGTTTGGTCTCATGTGAATGAATTTTATTGACTACTTGAATGTATATTTATATACATATATTCAAGTTTATTTCCTTAGCATGCTGTAATAAAGATATAGACAGTATAAACCTTTGGGTCAAAAAGCAAACATAAGAAAATATTAGACTATAAGACTAGCATTCACTTTTCTAAGTATGTTTCATTAGCTGACTGATAAAATTATGAAACTATAGAAAATGTTTCTTTAGGAAGAATGTCTAAATAAAACTATTTTATAATACAGATTGTACTCAGAATAAATCGCAAATAACTATTGGGAGAAAAATATCAAGTCTAAATTCTTTTGTTGTTGTTTTTGTTGTTATTGTTTGAGATGTGACTTTTCTATGTAGCCCTAGCTGTCCTGGAACTCACTCTATAGACCAGGCTGGCCTCAAACTCACAGAGAGTCTCCTCCTTTTGCCTCCCAGTGCTTGGATTGAAGGTATTTGCCACAACTGCTGGATTCAAATCTAAATCTTAAATGTGACACTGAAAGTCACATTTTATTTCTGGATAATGTTTTCACATTTTTATTGTTTTGTCTTCTATGCATATAAGTAATTTCCTCAAGTCTGTGGGGAAGAGCCCTTTTCACTTACTGATTCAAAGGACAGGCAGGCTTCATAAAAGAGACCCACAATTCACACTACCATTTAAAACACTTGATTTAGTCTTCTTAGTTTAAGTATCATATGAATTAATCTGTTTATCTGCCTGGATTTGGAGCGATAATTAACTCTGCAAAGAAGCCAACGCTCTCAGTTATCTTACTGATTTGGGATCTTGGGATAGACAATAGCTTTTAACTTGTCTGTGCCAAGTTGCTGTTGAAATTTCCTCACCAATGGATACTTAATGACAACTGAAGTGTCCCTGTCTCTGCTATCTACCTGCTGCCATAAATACCACTTCACATAACAAAGCCATCCTGAGAATCACTGTGGAGGATGGGAGTAAGAGACCATGAAATCTGTTTGGATGCCATATCTCAAAGGCATTCAATAAAGGAGTAATAGCAACCTTACCCTAGAGACACTCAGCAGACATAACCATACCAAAGAGAATGAAGTTACTTCTGACAAGAAGACCTGTGACATCACATGCTACTGACTCAATGCTCTACGAAGGCCATGCCATTTCTGGGGTGCTGTTGCTGAAATTTTCTGTCCCAAATCTATTAGAAGAAACAAAAAGCATACAGAGGGAGACTCTTTGGAAACAACTGATCAATACTTTCCCAGATATATCAAAATCATGAAAGGAAATATCACATCCTGGAGAAATCCGAGACATGATAAAACTAAATGGCAATCTGTGATGCGAGAATGGGCCAACTGTGTGTTGGGGGAAGGAGGAGGTGGAGAACTGTGGAGTTCAACAAAGATCTGCAAAGGAGCTGACTATATCATGTTCAAACTAAAAGAATAAATAAATAAAATAAAAAATAAAAGAGACCATGAAGTCAACTTTTCTCCTGATCTGTTATTTCTGTATTTAAGACATTAACAGTTGCTATTACAATGTGCTACACTTGAATACAATAAGCCAAGCAGTCAACCTGATCTTCAAGGTGCTGATTTTTGAGGAAATATTTCTGCTAACAGCTCCCACTTGGTTCACAGACATCAGTTCAACCATGAAGACATGAAGTAAAATGCAAACTAGTGATTATATAAATTGAAAAATTACATGCAATTTTATTAATGAAAATGAATACATTCTCAGGTGAATAGTATTAATGTCACAAATCCATTTTCTGAGCCAAAGAAACACTAGTTGGCTCAATTAAATGATTTCTAAAAGTAAAGTCAGACAGGCAAAACTACATACTTAAATGCAATATACATATACATGTAGACTGTTGTATAATAAAGCTAAAATGCAATCCAATGGTAAATACATGGCCTTCATGATTCCGCATGTACTAGGCTGGTCAGGCTAGTGTGAATGAAAGAGGAAAGAAATCATGGGTTGCTTAGATACTCCTCTCCCTTGTCATGTGATGGGTACCTTTAGGCTCTCTTATTAATAGTTTAGTGAATGCTGGTAGTATTATTATATTATGACTTTTGACCCAGAAATTTGTAGATGCCCTTAATGTTATATAAATGTTATAATACTGCAATACATATTATGAATGGAAACATTTTCTTAGCAGGAGACAAATAGTTTGAAAAAAATCAAAAGGCCCGATTTTTAGTGTGCCACTACTGAATGAATTGTCAAATGCATTTGCATGAAGAATTTTTTCACTTTTCCTAAAAGAAAGAAAAAGGGGTGTGATCTATAATATGCTAAAAATGACATTCAAGTTAATGAGTTTGCATATTAACAAGATCACTACTGGGGGAAATTGTAAGAATGTGGCTTTTGTAAGTTACCCAGCATTTTAGACGCATGAACAAAAACTACCAAAAAACTCAAATTATGAAACTATTGTAAGGCTAAAACAAAAGGATGTTTTAGAGAGAGAATATTGCTAAAATGCAGAATTATGAGAGTGTGAGTTGAATAAGGAAATAGTTTTACTCTCATCTTGTTCATCATAAAAGGACTCATTAATCAGGATAACTTTAAAATACTGTTTGAATATTTTAACTGCTTACTAAATATTTAAAAATAAAAACTAATCATATAATGAGTGAACTATCAAAATTTTAAGTCTGAAGGGATTGGGATAGATTTTTGAATTGACCAATTGGATGTTCTCATGCACCTACCTTGTCTGATACTAAACAGGTTTTTGTTTTGTGTTGGTTTGGCTTGGTTGGACTTGTTGATGTATTACATTGTCAGAATGAAGCAGCAGCTATTTATATGCTTAGGACAAGTGTACTCATGGTAGGTTCCTTGAAATCAAGATAATATGAACACTTGAGCATCAACTAAAGGCAGAAGGGAATGAAACAGAAGCTAAAGAGTTTGCTGTGTAAGCTTGGATACTCAACACATATAAACTCAGGGTACAGTGCCTATATTTAGCTTATGTTATATGTTAAAACTTATATTATACATATTATTATGTATTATATCACATTATATTATACCATCCAAACCATATCATATCATATAATAGATTCCTGCATCAAGGAGGCAAAGACAGGGGACTCCCAGGGCAAGTTATATAGGTAGATTAGCCATATTGGTAAGATTGGGGTTCAACTGAAACACCTTGTCTCAGTGAATAAGGTGAAGATTGAATGAGGAGAACACCTTGCATCATTTCATGTCTACACACACAGGCACATACAGACACACACATACACACACACACACATACACACACACACACACACACATGTGCACAAGTGCCTACACAGGTCTCCAGACATATGTGAACACACAAATACACATGCATACATACTAAACACAGGAAGGCAACAAAAGATTCTCACAGGTATATATTCACATAGTATTTCCAAGACCCATAGGTGACTGACCTATGTTCACTATCAAACAATATATACTAAGACCTTCTTCACACATACATATCCATAATAAACCTTAATCTAAACATTAGGTACCTACCCTGAGAAATAAACAATTGTAATAGGAAAACCAAAACATAATAATATACTATAATAAAATTATATTTTTATGGTTTCCCTCAAAATATTGTATTGCATGGTCATGCATTTGCTTAACAGGAGTGCTTTTGAAATTGGTGTGGTGTATTATTATTGTCAGATCACCACTCTTCTTTATATCTTCTATTTAAAATAAGGATGCCTGAAATACAAGCATGGGAAACCATGACCATCTGATAACAGGGTGCCTATTAAGTGCCTCTCTCCTGAACCCAAAACTCTTCCATGGAGTTATTCTATCTCCCTAGTTTGTTCCAGAGATTCCTGTTTCTAGGTCGCCACTAGTGGGATTATGACAAGTTACCTTGATTATACAACATTTATGTGGGTGCTAGGAGGCCAAACTCTCATCCTTATGCTTGTATGTTTGCACACTGAGCCACACCCAACTTCTCAAATGAACTATTAGTTACAGGTCATTCTTTAATGGGCTAAAAAAAAAAGACAACAACAAAATAGTCAAATACCAGTAATGAAATTTCTGAACTCAGGGATCTGTGGATGACACTGTGTACCCAGGATACTCATGGAACTGGCTGAACGAGACTCTATATTGTGACATTTAAAACAATACATTTTCACAGGTGAGAACAAAGCTCCTCTCCTAGGGAGATGATGTCACCCACGCCTTCTCTGTAGGGCTGTTCGACGGTCCCAATGACATTAATGCGTCTCCTCTCTCACCACTTCCTCTGACATTGTCTGCATTTTGTTCTCCCCGTGAAAGTGTCTTGTGAATAATTTAAGCCCATCACATTTGATGGGTACGAGAATCTACGGAAAGGTTGAAAATGCTAATCAAATCAGTTATGTGGTTAAAGTGTACACAGAGATGACAATTGTTTTAAAGCCCAGAGGGGTGAGAAAAGCAGCATTTTCTGTGTGCTTATAAATGAAAGCTACTCTGTCATAGGAGCTGTTTTGAAAGACAGAAGGTAAGTGACATGGAAAGTAAATAATTCATATAAAAGCAACTGGTAGGGAAGGGGCAAAGTGATGAAGTACCACCATGTTCGAATGCAGGGCTTTAGAACCATCAGGATACAAAGGCTTAAGTATAAAGTGTTCATCTAGAGCCCATTTAAGAAGGTAAAAAATGAGCCTGCTGATTGTGGAGGATTTGACTCAGACTTATGACTGCACCTATTCAAGGTTCAGCTCTATAAACCAGTTCTGTGGGAGATCTTCAGGCTTTCAGGGGGTTGGGGGCTCTACAAGCCCCATTAGAAACCTCAGGTCAGACCATAGTCTTTAGTTCAACAAAGACTGGACTTGCCTTGTGTGCCTGAAGACATACACGATAAGGTGTTCCTGATTTGGAAGATTTGAATGACAAGTACATTTCCCCAGAAACAAAGTTGGAACAGCCATCGGAACCAGCTTTTCTCACATAATCAATGACGCAAATACACCTAAAGACCAAGTGCGTGTAGATGCAATGTAATGTTTATAGTTTTAGTCCTTGTAAATTATCATGTTGTATGAGCTAAAGTGGGAGCTATCAATGCAACTCTTGTCTTCTTTCGAGGTAATTGTGCATCCTTTGGTAGTAATGAGAGTGAAGCCCAAAAGCTGTCTTTCGCCCTTTATTCATTTCTCCAATGGTAACAATGGTTGCAGAGGAAGATGATGGCATTAGTACTGGGAGTGCAACATCACAGGCATCTTCACCTTCTATCACTTGGGCCACACTCAGAACCCGAAGCCATCGCTGACACAATCTCTGAAAAATGCTGCTGCGTGCATTTCTATAACCTGTATCTTTTCATCATGCTATCATAAGAACATTCTGGGAAGAAAAATGCCTTTCCCCTTCAGCAAGGAACTTTGGAGTTCTTTGCCTAATGTTTTTGTCCTGAGTGGAAACTCCTCTTGAAGAAGGAGGAGGAGAAGTAGAGAGAGGAGGAGGAAGAAGAGAGAAGGAGGAAGAGACAAATTAGAGCAGTGTGTAGATAGGTGATAGTGGGTATCACTCCCCTGTAGCTACTGAAAGGCTGCACAGTCAGGGTAGGTATCATTAAGTCTTTCAGAAGTTCTTAGAGTTGAGGAGTCTCCTCCGCGGAAGAGATAAAGATATATTTTTTTAAACCTGCTTGTTTGGATTTTGTTCTTGTTCATTGTTCCTTTATGGGAACATCCATCCCTGCACATTCTGGGGAGAAGTGGACAGTGGTACATTAATATTATAACTGTAATCTGTTTACTCTGAAACGTATACAAGATATGGATTTATATTTTTATGGTTTCATTAAAAATAAAACATTTAATAGTTAATATTTTTATTCTTTATACATTAAAAGCTAAAGCACTCAAAGATCTCCCTAAAACTTTAGATATTTCACTTTGTTATAATACAAATAAGCTTATTTAAATATTCTCTGGAAAATATCCAAATACCATATGGCCATAGGCTTGTCATAGAAATATACTGATTTAATACCATCAAAAACTCAAAGCCACAAGGCACTTGAACCCAATCTCAACCCATAAACAGATTCTCTGTCTCTTTAAACCAGGCTTGTCAGTAAAAATAATTATTAGGAAATGAATAATTATTTAGATACCATAAGTTCAACTGCAAATTGTTCCGAGGGAGTAGCAATGATTCATACCCTGTCATTTCAGAAGTTTTTGGTGCAAAGCTTCCCCCAACACACTCACATGCTTCCTTATTTCACCTCTCTCTCCCCCTCTCTCTCCCTCCCTCCCTCCCTCCTCCCCAACACTCTCTTCATAGCATTAAACTGTTCTGTCTAACAAACTTGCATCTCTACCAATCAGATTTATCCCAAATAGTCAAGGGCAAGATCAGAGATTATGACAATAACAGCAGTAGTTTAATCAACTTTTTCCAAATGCATAAATAGAAAAAGTTAAAATGCCAATTGTATGATGCTTTTTGAAGCTGCATAATGAACAGCCCAAAATTTCTTAATAGCCAGCATTTATGATTCCTGTGAGTGTATGACTTAGCTGAACTGTTCTGCTGATCCTAGTCAGGTTTAACTGAACCATTTATAGGCAGTGGGCTTGTTGACTTTGGGTGTGCCTGGTCTAAGACAGCCTGTGCTGGGTCAATGGGATCTCCTTTATAAATTACTGTCCTCCATCACAGTTGGGCACATTGTTATGATAGTGACAGATGTCCAGAAGAGAACATAGAGGTGATCAAGTCATAATCAATCATTTGTCGCCATGAAGTGTGCTAACACATATTTCCCAAGTAAGTCATGCCGACCACCCACAAGGCAGAGTGCAAAGGAACAAGAGAGTTGCTGGGTCTTGACTCCTGAGAACCTTGATCCTCCCTTCACACACTCAACATATCTCAATAGGAATTACTTCTATGGTAGATACAGGCTAAGGTTTTTTTTTTTCAGTTTTATTGATATCACACATTTTGGGTCTGGTAAATGGCTCACTTGCTGCCAAGCCTAGTGATTTAAGTTCAATCCCTGAGATCCACATTGTAGAGAACTGATCCCTCATGTACATTGTCCTTTGACCTCCATATGTGCCTCTTCTCTGATCCTCACACATGGTATGAATGCACCTGCACACACGTGTAATATTCACAAATGTAAACAGAAAATAAATTAAAACTCTAAAGTCATTACAAATTTTATTTCATTTAATTTTTCCCTAGATGATATTTTAATCAAATAATTGATTGAAAAAACATATGATAACATGGGTTGCTATATAGCTTGGTGCAGGATTTTTGAGACTGAAAGCATGATTTATTTGAAGAATATTGTAATAAATTATAAAATATAGAAATAATAAATGCCTCTGGCAGATGGAGAATCAGTCTTCTCTAAGAACTCTCCTTGATACGTTAATCGATTTCATTTGATCAGTTCTAAACACACATATGAACAACACTGAATGGACTGTATTTATATATACCTGTGTATATGTGACAAAAATAATAAAAGTAGTTCATGAACTTGAGAGGGAGTGGGGAAAATGGACATAGTTGTGGGGAGAGCGAAGGACAGAAATGATATAAATACAGTATTCATGCATGAAATTCTTTTAAAAAACAGTCAAATCAATGTAAAAATAGGATAACATTACAAAAATACCAAGACCTATTATTACTTGGTTAAAATTAGCGCATCTCCTTTATGTAAAATGTTGTACCAAGGACTCCCGGTAAAATCTCACATAATGCAAAATTACTTCAAGTACCTTTAACCACTGTTACTTGCAGAGACCCTGATCTCAAAACTAGTTTTGTTGCGAAAGATGCATTTCATATGTTGTTCATAAGGAACCTGTGAAACTATATTTTGTAATAGTATTGAAACTGTATCAAGTGATACATAGCTTAGTAAGAACAAAAGTCAATGGCTGAACATCCATGCTCAGACTTAAGCTAATAAAAAAAGTAAATGTAGCAATAGAAGCATAATTGTTTGAATTGAAGGAAATGAAAAAAGATCCTTTAAAGAGGGAATCAATGCTAAATGTTGAAAAAGTAAAGGAACATTTCACCCAATAATATCCAGCTAGATTGTTGACTTAGACTTCAAAATTGGACTTACCAGTCTAGTTGGAAGGAAATGGCACCTCAGTGTTACTGTTTAATAACTATCCCCTTTAAAATATTCACCAGTCATTGCAATAGAACTGAGATTGTGTTTCTCGTCCTCTTCATTTTGAGACAAATGTGAAATAGGGTTTCACCCAAAGATTACGTAGAAGAAAATCTGGCAATTTTTCTATTACAGGAACAGTTTGTTGCTTAGTTGAGAATCTAAAATGCACTAAGCATCCACAGACAGTGTAGTGAGGGTTTGGGCGGGGGTGGTATGTGGTCTATATGAAGCGCTTAGGGAGAAAAGTATCTTTCACAAATGAGTATATAAATCCAGAGTAAAGAATCTTAATGTAACACACTAAATAATTTCCTACAGCTGCGATGTAGGCAATATGGGCAGATCTAGTTCATCTCAAGAATTCTATGTACTTAAAATACAAATAATTATTCACAGTGATATGTTGTGATGTCATTATCCACCTTGACTGCATTTTCTGCTTTTGGACATAAATTTAGAAAAGTTAAAATATATCAACTTTTTCTATACTTTTTTGACACAAATGATATCTCTCCATATTTCTTTCATGATATATAGGAACTACCTTCCTTATGCTAAGATTATAATCAATAAAGGCTGGACAGCATGTCTGTCTAGAGCTATCTATCCCAAATGCATGTATAACTGACATAAAACAGGACAATGAGAAAAGTAAAGAAAAATGAGGTTACAGATATCATATCCAATTTGAGAAAAAAAAGACTGTTCAAATAAACAGTAATGAGACTCTCTCATGCTTATGGTAGGGACATTAGAGATAAACACATTGACCAAGAAAAAAAAACTCTTTAGACATAAATTGAATATGAACTTTTGCCTCAGGGATGATTTTATCAATTCAATTTAGATAGTTCATTACCCGACACATTAAAATGAACCTGAGGCATTTTGTGCATTTGAGTACATGTAACAGCCTCCAATGCAGTAACAGAATACTTCTGTCTATTGTTCGTTTGTGATCATTGTGGAAAAAGTGAGCCTTCTCTTTATTAAATACAGGTCACACCAGCAGTCTAGCCAATCTCTTTCCAAGGATATTTTTTGTGTGTTTGAGAATGTATTTCCACAGTCTGACTGTGATAGTGTGGAGAGAGGGAAGTTCTGTGTATAGAAGCGATGATGTGAATTTGGTCTTGGGTTACTTGATAGCCACTCAACCATGAGAACAACACACATGTTAGACAGAAAGAATGCTAGAATATTCCCAGGTTGTGGATTTGACAAACTATTAACAGAAAAGAATCCACTTAAGGGTTTGAATTTATTCTGTATAAATACCAAATATCTGGTTATGAAAATAGGTAGGTTTAACTTAGTTCAATTATTTGTTTATTGGTGAATGACAAATTGGTGAATGGCAGGGGATTCTTAATCTCCAACTCAACAGAGTATGAAAGGAAGGGTTCCTTTCAAAGCACATGGAGAGTCTCTTCTGCACACAAAGAACACTAAGATGGAGAGATACCCCTTTCCTCGATGATAATGATGTCATGGATGGTTCTGTGTTTTGAGTAGTACATGTTCTCTAAATCTATGTCGAAGGCTTAGTTACCAGTCTTTGTAAGGCTGAGACCTTATGAAGCAGTAGGAGGTGAAATTACTCCAAGGATTCTACTTTACAGGTGTGTCTTCAAGGGGGACATTGAGACTCTAGCTGCTCCACTCCTAATTTCTGGCAACTCCAAGGTAAGCAGTTTTCCCTGCCACCTACTGCCCACTGCAAAGCTCTCATCACAGGTAACAAGGCCAAGCAACACAGTGACTGAAATATCTGGTGCAGTTACCTCCAAATAGTGGTCAGTCCTATTGATTTTCTCAATATTTTGTCTCATAGTAATAGAAAGCTAACAAAGAGGTTAGCACCAAGAAGTGGGGTTGTTAATTTTACCACCCCCAACAAAGAGGTTAGCAGCTTTTAGAATCTATTTATGGGAATAATTTGATAAAGCTTGGAGAAATGTGCCCAAAATGCCTATAAGGCGGAAGCAGAACTGAATAAAACTCTTCTGGTAGAGACTCAGAACTCATGAAGTTACAGACAGAAATAGGAAATCTATTGAGAATTAGAACAGATATAGCCTCATTTTCTTCTGAGGCAAAACTTGCTACACATTACACATGACCTAAGGCTTTGTGTGAGGTTGAGTTTAAAGGTGACCGATTAATTAATCTGATAGAGAAAATGCAAGGCCACAGGGACATGATTATTACTGGTTGCTTTTAGCCATATTTACAGTAAAAATGCAAAAAATAATTAGAGTAGAAATATTTAAGCAACTTAAAACTTGGGCAGAAAAGCAGTTGAACACTTAAAATTGCAGTTTCCAAAGAGGGTGTTCTTGTTATAGAGATGAATGCCAACAAAGAGAATCCATTGCATGTAGATGATATTAAAAATGCCCTTTAGGGCATTTCATGAATCTGTAAGACACAGAATGCAAGGCCTGTGGGATCATGGAAGCATCCATTAATGTTCAAGTGTAATGAAAGAGAGTTTGTAGCAGTACTCCACTCTCTCAAAGCAGCCCTAATAAATCAATGCATGAAGCTATGAAGGTGAAGACAAAGCTGGTTTTGAAGCTAGTGATGGAAAGTTTACCAGGAGTGTCTTCAGAAAGTTATCAGAGCCACTCTTAGAGTGGCCATGTGAGCCTACAGTCAACAAATAGATAGTGGAATGGTTGCTCACATCTTAAAGCTTCAAATATTACCAACATGAACAACTGAGTCAAACACTGGGACAGAGGATTATTTTAAATCTACTAAATTTGTCTCTCCTGGTCCTTTTTATTACTTTTACTTTCTTACTTTTGGAAATGGTAGTTTTCACGCTGTGCCCTTGAACTTTGCAAGTATGCAATTCATTTCACAATTTTTGACAGTAACTTACAGTTAAGAATTTCCCTCATGTCCCAGAGGAGATTTTGCACTTGGGTTGTCATGCTGGAAAATGCTATGTGATTGACGGGATGTATCTGTATTGTAAGAGAATACCTGTGGGAAATGAAGGTAGTTTTATGATTTGAATCTTAAAATCTCTCAAGTCCCATATGTTGATGGCTTAGTCTCTGGTCTGGGACACTACTGAGAGGTGGTTGAAACTTTAGTAGATTGTGTTTAGTGAAGGAAAGGTCATGGAGGAATACGTGTGAAGGAGATAATGAGTCTCATTTTGTCCCTTCTCCTTCCTGGCTTCAGTACATCATGAGGCAAGAAAATCCCTGAGTCATGTATTCTCCACCATCAACTATGACTTGTTATAGGTAAAATGAGAGAGTGTTGAGCAACCCTTGATCAAAACTTCTTCTTTTTTCTTTTCTGTTCCCTAAGATTTCCTGGTCTCATTTTCCTTCTTACGTTTTTTAATTGTCTTTTTATTTACATTTTAAATGTCATCCCATTTCCTGTTTCCCCCTCCAGAAAACCGTTATCTGGCCTCCTGCTTCTATGAGGGTGTTCCCTCACCCACCCAAACCCTTCCACCTCCCTGCCCTGACATTCCCCTACACTGGGGCATCAAGCCTTGACAGGCCAAGGGCCTCTCCTCCTATTGATGCCCAACAAGGCCATGCTCTGCGACATATGCAGATGGAGCCAGAGATCCGTCCCAGTGTTCTTTTGGGGATGGTGGTTTAGTTCCTGGGAATTCTGGGAGGTCTGGTTGCTGGATATTGTGTTCTTCTTATGAGGTTGTAAGCCCCTTCATCTCCTTCACTCCTTTCTCTAACTCCTCCATTGGGGACCCTGTTCCCAGTTCAATGGTTGGCTGCAAACACCCACCTCTATTTGTCACGACTCTGGCAGAGACTCTCAGGACAGCTTTATCAGGCTCCTGTCAGCCTGCACTTCTTTGAGTTCACAATATTGTCTGGGTTTGGTGGCTGTATATGGGATGCATCCCCATGTGGGGCAGTCGTTGGATGGCCTTTCAGTCTTTGCTCCACACTTTGTCTCCATATTTCCTGCTGTAAGTATTTTGGTTCCCCTTTCTAAGAAGCATCCACATTGGTCTTCCTTTTTCTTGAGCTTCCTGTGGTTGTGAATTTTATCTTGGATATTCCAAACTTTTGGGCTAATATCTACTTATCAGTCAGTGAATACCATGTGTGTTCTTTTGTGACTGGGTTACCTCATTCAGAATGACGTTTTCAGTTCCATACATTTTGCCTATGTATTTAGTGAAGTCATTGTTTTTGGTAGCTGAGTAGTACTCCACTGTGTAGATGTATCACATTTTCTGTATCCATTCCAGTGTTGAAGGACATCTGGGTTCCTTTCAGCTTCTGGCTATTATTACGTAAATAAGGGCTACTATGAACATGGGGGAGCATGTATCCTTGTTATATGTTGTAGCATCTTTTTGGGTATATGTCTGGGAGTGGTGGTATAGCTGAGTCCTCAGGTAGTACTATGTACATTTTTCTGAGAAACCTTCAGACTGATTTCCAGGGTGGTTGTACCAGCATGCAATCCCTCCAACAGTGGAGGAGTGTTCCTCTTTCTCCACATCCTCGCCAGCATCTGCTGTCACCTGAGTTTTTGATCTTAGCCATTCTCACTGGTGAGGTGTATCTTAGGGTTGTTTTGATTTGCATTTCTCTGATGAATAAGGATGTTGAATTAGATGATTCTCAGTCATTCAATATTCCTCGGTTGAGAATTCTTTGTTTAGCTCTGTAGCCCATGGTTCTTTGATTCTCTGAGGTCAAAATTCTTGAGCTATTTGTATATATTGGATATAGCCCTCTATCTGTTGTAGGATTGGTAAAGATCTTTTCCCAAACTGTTGATTGCTGTTTTGTCCTATTGACAGTGTTCTTTTGCCTTGCAGAAGCTTTTACTGCAATTTATGAGGTCCATTTATTGATTCTTGATCTTAGAGCATAACCATTGGTGTTCTGTTCAGAAAAGAATTTCCCCAATGCCCATGTGTTTGAGCTCTTCCCACTTTCTCTTCTATTAGTTTCAGTGTATCAAGTTTTTATGTGATTCCTTCATCCATTTAGACTTGATATTTGTACAAAATAAGAATGGATCAACTTGCATTCTCCTACATGCTGACTGCCAGGTGAACCAGCATTATTAGTTAAAAATGCTATCTTTTTCCACTCAGTGGTTTTAGATCCTTTTTCAGATCAAGTGACCATGGAATTATTATGGGTTCATTTCTGGGTCTTCAATTTCTATTCCATTGATCTACCTGTTTCTGCACCAACCATACAGTTATTAATCGCTATTACTCTGTAATACAGGTAGAGGTCAAGGATCGTGATTCCCCCAGAAGTTCTTTTTTGTTGAGGATAGTTTTGGCTATCCTAGGTTTTTGTTATTCCAAATGAATTTGGGAATTGCTCTTTCTAATTCTATAAAGAATTGAGTTAGAATTTTTGATGGGGATTGCATTGAATCTGCAGAGTGATTTTGGCAAGATGGCCATTTTTACTATATTAATCCTGCTAATCCATGAGCATGGGAAATCTTTCCATCTTCTGAGACCTTCAATTTCTTTCTTCGGAGACTTGAAGTTCTTGTTATGCAGACCTTTCATTTGCTTGCTTAGTATCACACCAACATATTTTATATTATTTGTGATTATTGTGAAGGGTGTCATTTCCCTAATTTCTTTCTCAGCCTGTTTATCCTTTGAGTAGAGGAAACCTACTGATTTGTTTGAATTAGTTTTATATCCAGCCACTTTGCTAAAGTTGTTTATCAGCTGTAAGAGTCCTGTGATGGAATTTTTGGGGTCACTTAAGTACTCTATTATATCATCTGCAAGTAGAGATATTTTGACTTCTTACTTTCCGATTTGTATCCCTTTGACCTCTTTTTGTTGTCTAATTGCTCTAGTTAGAACTTCAAGTACTATATTGAATAGGAACGGGAGAGTGAACAGCCTTGTCTAGTGCCTATTACTAGTGGGATTGCTTCAAGTTTCTCTACATTGAGTGTGATGTTGGCTACTGGTTTGCTGTATATTGCTTTTACTATGTTTAGGGATGGGCCTTGAATTCCTGATTTCTCCAAGACTTCTACCATGAAGGGGTTTTGATTTTGTCAAATGCTTTCTCAATGTTTAATGATCATGTGGTTCTTATCTTTGAGTTTTTTTATATAGTGGATTACATTGATGGATTTCCAGATGTTGAACCATCCCTGCATCCCTGTGATGAAGCCTACTTACTTGATCATGATGGATGATCATTTTGATGTATTCTTAGATTCTGTTTGTAAGAATCTTATTAAGTGTTTTTGCATCGATATTCATAAGGGAAATTGGTCTGAAGTTTCTTTCTTTGTTGGGTCTTTGTGTGGTTTAGGAATAAGTGTAATTGTGCCTTCATAGAAGGAATTGGGTAGCGTTCCTTCTGTTTCTATTTTGTGGAATAGTTTAGAAAGTATTGGTATTAGGTCTTCTATGAAGGTTTGATAGAATTCTAAATCCATCGGGTTCTAGGCCTTTTTTGGGTGGGGGGGTTGAGAGACTTTTAATAACTGATTCTATTTCTTTAGGAGCTATGTGACTATTTAGATGGTTTATCTGATCATGATTTAATTTTGGGACCTGATATCTGTCTAGAAAACTGTCCATTTCATCTAGATTTTTCAGTTTTGTTGAGTATAGGCTCTTATAATAGGATCTGATGATTTTTTGGATTTCCTCAGATTCTGTTGTTATCTCTCCCTTTTCATTTCTGATTTTGCTTATTTGGATTCTCTCTCTGTCTCTCTTTGTCTCTCTATCTGTCTGTGTCTCTGTCTCTGTCTCTGTGTCTCTGCCTATCTCTGTGTCTCTGCCTCTCTCTCTCTCTCTCTCTCTCTCTCTCTCTCTCTCTCTCTCTGCCCTCTGGTTAGTAGTCTGGCTAAGGGTTTATCCATATTGTTGATTTTCTCAAAGATCCTGGTTTTATTGATTTCTTTGTATAGTTCTTTTTGTTTCAACTTGGTTGATTTTAGTCCTGAGTTTGATTACTTCCTGCCTTCTACTCCTCTTGGGTGTATTTGCTTCTTTTTGTTCTAGAGCTCTCAGGTGTGCTATCAAGCTGCTAGTGTGTGCTCTCTCCAGTTTATTTTTGGAGGCACTCAGAGCTGTGAGTTTTCCTCTTAGCACTGCTTTCATTGTGTCCCATAAGTTTGGATATGTTGTGCCTTCATTATCATCAAATTCTAAAATTTAATTTCTTTATTTCTTCCTTGACCAATTTATCATTGAGTAAGGAGTTGTTCAGCTTCCATATGTATGTGGGCTTTCTGTTGTTTTTGTTGTTATTAAAGACAAGCTTTAGTCCATGGTGCTCTGATAGGATGCATGAGATTATTTCTATCATCCTGTATCTGTTGAGGCCTGTTTTGTGACCAATTATGTGGTCAGTTTTGGAGAAGTTATCATGAGGTGCTGAGAAGAAGGTATATTCTTTTGTTTTAAGATGAAATGTTCTATAGATATCTGTTAAATCCATTTGGTTCATAACTTCTGTTAGTTTCTCTGTGTCTCTGTTATTTTCTATTTCCATGATCTGTCCATTGATGAGAGTGGGGTGTTGAAATCTCCCACTATTTTTGTGTGGTGCAATACGTGCTTTGAGTTTTAGTAAGGTTTCTTTTATGAATGTGGGTGCCCTTGCATTTGGAACATAGATATTCAGAATTGAAAGTTCATCTGGGTGGATTTTTCTTTTTACCATTATCAAGTGTCCTGCCGTATCTTTTTGGATAACTTTTGGTTGAAAGTCTATTTTATTTGATATTAGAATGGCTGCTCCAGCTTGTTTCTTGGGACCTTTTGCTTGGAAAATGTTCTAATCCAGGAGCTATCACTGTGGAGATAGCATCTTCTGTGTTTTATGGATGCACAACCTGTCAATTTAAAAGCCCATGACCTATGGCTTAGGCAGGAAATAGAAAGTGGGACATTGGAAGAAGAAAGAGCTCTAAGAGCAAAGGAGGCAGGGAGATTCGTCAGAAAGATGACACACATGGTACCCGAGCTAACCAGCCACTGGGCAAAATGTAGGCTCAAGTAAATGGGATATTTTAAGTTGTATCCAGTAAGAAAAGAGCCTAGCTACTGTAGTTGTAAATGTATTTTGACTCTGAGTCTTATTTTTGCAAGCATGGTTTTACCACCCAGCCCTAATTTCAATATAGCACAAACCTTTCTTCCATGTAATGTTGTACTCTTGTGTATTTAGTCACAGAAGCAGAAAGCTAGCTAACACACATGGTAAGAAAATTGAATTTGTATAACCTGAGCAGCTTAGTGCCCTGGTTGGCAGATAATGGTACCATAAATACTGGATTAAAATGCCAAGAGTAAAATCCGCAGACATCCTGGCCCTTCATTCCATTATGAGGACTAGTTGTCTCTCCTGCAAAGATAATGTAGACCTTGTGGGGAAATACATACCTGCTTTATGGCTTCCAGACCCCATTCTGGCAACTATGGAACTGTCCTGCTGTAAATGTTAGGTTTGCCAAAAACAGGGCAGACTCTGTTCTGGCAGAGCTGCAAACCATTACCACATGTGTTGGCATGAGGACAAGAGTCTACGCTGGATGCCTGTCAGGAGCACAGGATAGTGGGTGAGTGAATGTAAAAAGTGGATAATGGTGTTTGTCTAACAAAGCACTCTTTCATAAAACAGCACATAACCACCCAGTAATGAACCTGGCATGCATAATCTGTTGTGATGTCTCTTAGAAGCTTGAAAATTGGAATGACCAATTCCAAATAAAGAAGAAATGGCAGAACTATGTGGAAGATGTAGAAAGAGTCAAAAGCCAGATACCAGGGAATGGATCTATGATGTTGGACAAGCCACCTCCTGGTCTGATGGATGGGAGATGCCAGACAAATTTCTTCATCAAAAGCAAAAAGAAAAAAATAAATGAACAGGCATTATAGAAATGTGTATTTTAAACAAAAAGATAGAGCAGTAAGAGAAGAGTGGTTTATATAAAAATCGATAAGCTCGTGTATGAAAGACAGCTTCAAAGGATTAGCTTTGGAATTCTTAATAATCACCTCTAAAAGATAAACAGCATACATTCAGAACACTAAAAATGTTTTTCAAAAAAAGAAAAAACAAAAACCGTTTTCAGTGCTGGGATAAAAATGATGAAAAAGTAATATTAAAAGATGCCCAGAATTCAAGTAAATTATGAGTCTCACTGTTTGAAGTACAGAAAGCAGGTTCATGTGTTCACTTTGAAGGTCTGTTATTTAACTGACGGATTTGCGGAGCAAAAGCAGTTTCAGTGTGTGATTGCTACATTATACAGAAGCTTCGTGGATACAAATTTATATGTATGTATAGTGGGGTCATTATTGTGCATGCACGTGTATTGCACACATGCTGCGGCGTGTGTGTATGTGTGTGTACGCGCATGTTGTGTGTGTATGTGTGTTTGTGTGCTTTATATGAGCACTATAGCATTCTTTTACCACAGATATTTATTTATGCCACTGCATATGAAATTCAGACCCGAAAATTTCAGGTGTGCTCTTTGTCTTTCCTTTGTCTGGACAGGAAACTCTTCACTGCTGCTAGCTCCTAGCTTCCTCTCCCCCTAACCTCAGCAGTGGTAGGCTAGAGTTACAAAAACTGCACAGCTGTGTCTGGCTTTACATGAGTTCCTAGGGACCCTAATTGTGCAGCAAACATTTTTGCCACTGAGAGCGCCATCCCAGGCCTGGCACTCTGTTTCTGAAATAGTACACATTCAAAACTGCTCATTTATTCATTCTTAAATTAGATCTATATTTTAATTCAAGAACCAAGTATTTTAGGTTTGTCTAAAAGGTTAAAAATTAATGCATGAAAACAAACAAAAAAAAAATACCATGGTAGTAGATGATAGCTATCTAATTACTATTAATAGCAAAGCTGTGATATATATAAATATGACAATACACTTCAACCTGTATTGTCTTGAATAAACTTCAAATAAAGTTAAAGAAGATATTTCATCAGATAACTACTTGAAAAGAAAAGGTCTACTTGAAAGAATTACAATGGAACATTTAAGAAAACTTAAGTAAAGCATTTCACAAAAACCTCATTAAACACTAGTAGTGTAAAACATCTGTATACATTAATACATTATTAAAGTTATTATACATTATATTAATAAGTATTTCCTCTGAAACTCCAATTTCATCATAAAATGGCTTGCTTTAAGAACAGTCTTAAAAGGAATTTCAGAACTTCATTAAATGGCTTTAAATAATTCAGTATTTTGCATGTTTAATACAGCAAAATTTCTGCATAATTTCCCACTATTCAGATAACATAAAATTCCAAGTACTAAGACCTTGAATAATCTGTAGGTAAATCCACAAGTTATAGAAAAGACATGCTATGAAAAATGGTAATATTTGCAAATCTAGAATATTTTTCACAAGTTTTCTAGAACATAATGCAAATCAATTTTTTGCTATGCATTTGAAATGAGAATCATTATGCAATCGTCTCTAGAACACTAAAGAATGGAATTCTCGAACAGTTAATGGGGGAGTTAACTCTGGTAAGAGTTTGTTAAACCTGTATTACCACAAAAATATTTAGTAGGTTTTTAATTGCTTCATTGTATCTGGTGTTACAATGAAAGGACTTAATTACTTTATTCTTTAGATCCAAAACTGAGGCTTGACAAACATTTTAAAAATGGATAATTCCTGCTTACCTCTCCCCGAAACTTCTTAGCTGCATCTGGTTTATAGTTAAACTAACTGAAGAAATTTTCTACCTGTTTGTCTTCATTATTATTTCATATATATGTGTTAGGAATATGAACTACATGAAAACATGAAATAATATTTTATATATCTTTATAAGTAGTATTCCATTTAACTCTTTTTTTCTTTATTAACTTGAGTATTTCTTATTTACATTTTGGTTATTATTCCCCTTCGGTTTCGAGACAGCATCCCAACCTTTTCCCTCCCATTCTCATGGAGACTTCCTCCCCATTCTCCCCCATTACCACCTCCCCAACAATCACATTCACTGGGATCAGTCTTCCTGCACCAAGGCTTCCCCTTCCACTGGTGCTCTTATAGGCTGTTCATTGCTTACCTATGAGGTTGAAGATCGGTCCATGTATAGTGTTTGGGCGTGGCTTAGTCCCTGGAAGCTCTGGTTGGTTGGCATTGCTGTTCATATGGGGTCTCAGTCCCCTTCAGCTTTTCAGTCTTTTCTCTGATTCCTTCAATGGGGTCCCATTCTCAGTTCGTGGTTTGCTGCTGGCATTACGCCCTATGTATTTGTTGTATTCTGTGTGTGTCTCTCAGGAGAGATCTCATCTAGTTCCTGTCAGCCTGCACTTCTTTGCTTCATCCATCTTATATAATTGGGTGGCTGTATATGTATGGGCCACATGTGGGGCAGGCTCTGAATGGGTGTTCCTTCTGCCTCTGTTTTAAACTTTGCCCTATTCCCTGCCAAGGGTATTCCTGTTCCTTTTAAAGAAGGGTAAATATTTGCATTTTGGTCATCTTAATGAGTTTCATGTGTTCTGCATCTGGGCAATTCAAGCATTTGGAGCTAATGTACCTTATCGTGAGTGCATACCATGTGTTTTTTGTGATTGGGTTACTTCACTCAGTTCCATCCATTTGCCTATGAATTTCATAAAGTCCTTGTTTTGATAGCTGAGTAATATTCCATTGTGTAGATGTACCACATTTTCTGTATCCATTCCTCTGTTGAAGGGCATCTGGGTTCTTTTCAGCTCTGGCTATTATAAATAGGGGCTGCTATGAACATAGTGGAACACGTGTCTTTGTTATATGTTGGGGCATCTTTTGGGTATCTGCCCAAGAGAGGTATAGCTGGGTCATTAGGTAGTGCAATGTCCAATTTTCTGAGGAACCTCCAGACTGATTTCCAGAATGGTTGTACCAGTCTGCAATCCCACCAACAATGGAGGAGTGTTCCTCTTTCTCCCCATCCTCACCAGCATCTGCTGTCACCTGGTTACGATCTTAGCCATTCTGACTGGTGTGAAGTGGAATCTCAGGTTGTTTGGGCATTGCATTTTCATATATGCAAGATCTTCAGAGATTTAGATTACAGTGTTCTCAGCCACGACTTGACATTCATAAACTGTGAATTCTTTATTCTTCTAGAAGATTGTTTGTCTCTGCAGTCTAACTAACAGTTTTGCCTTATTTTTGTATATAAACTTCCCTCTATCTGGTGTGGGATTAGTGAGAGTCTTTCCCAATCTCTTGGTTTGGTTTTGTCTAACAGTGAACTTTGCCTTACAGAAGCTTTGCAGTTTTATGAGATTCCGTCAATTCTTGATCTTAGAGCATAAGCCATTGTTGATGTTTTGTTCAGGAAATTTTCTCCAGTGCCCATGTGTTCGAGATGCTTCCCCACTTTTTCTTCTATTAGTTTGAGTGTATCTGGTTTGATGTAGAGGTCCTTGATCCACTTGGACTTAAGCTTTGTACAGGGTGATAAGAATGGATTGATCTGCAACTTCTACATACTGACCTGCAGTTGAACCAGCACATTTGCTGAAAATGCTATCTTTTCTCCATTGGATTGTTATGGCTCCTTTGTGTGATGAAATACATACTTTGAGTTTTAGTAATGTTTCTTTTATGAATGTGGGTGCCCTTGCATTTGGAACATAGATATTTAGGACTGAGAGTTCATCTTGGTGGATTTTTCCTTTGATGTATATGAAGTGTCCTTCCTTATCTTTTTTGATGACTTTTAGTTGAAAATCGATTTTATTAGATATTAGAATGGCTACTCCAGCTTGCTTCTTC
>NC_046155.1:196399740-196478697 GCF_011064425.1 Rattus rattus | reverse complement strand
ATCAATTACTTCGTTCAGTTACGTATTGCTTGCATGTCGCAAGGGAGAGTGGTAGAGATCTGGTGTGAATTCAGATGCCCTCAAGCCAGATGAGCAGATCTCCATTGTGTGGCTTTGGACACCAACATCTTCTGCTGGAACTGAACCCTGGTCCTCTAAAACCTTTTACAAGCTAACTGTAGGTCAGCCTCAACTCCTCTCTCCTTGCAGTCCCTCTGCAATCGCATTTACAGTGCCAGAGTGTAGGATAAAGCTATTTATATTTGGATCATATTATTTCATTCTGAGGGACCCGGTTCTAATATTGGCCTTTGTGGCTCATTTGTTGAGCTGTGGGGAGGCGCTTCTCAAGGGCCAGGGGAACAAGCAACAACAAATCCATCTGTTTGCTCCTATTTACTCCCTATCCTTTGGCTTTTATGAGTTTGCAGTCTTCTTATATATCTGCTACTAGGTCCCAACCTGACCTCCTTCCTCAAAAGTGCTTCATTTGCATGCATCCATCTTTGAGTTCATATCTCTATGCTGTTGCTCTGTTGGTTGTATTTTACCTTGTACTGTTTCTCCTCCAATCCTCTGGCTCCCTATCCCCTCTTCGTTATGTTTCTGAGGTCTGTTGCCTGGCCACACAGCTCGACTGCCTAAGAACCAAGCCCTGTATGTCTGTCTCTGGCTTATTTTCTTCATCTGATATGGGCAGATAATTGCAATTTTTCACACTTGTTTTTCCTGGAAGGTGATGGTCCAATGAACGTTGTCGCATCACAGGTGACTCGTACTTGTAGCAGCAGTCCTGAAGCAACAAGAGATAGCGACAAAGGTTGAAGGGTAAATGCAGACAACAGGCTGCCCTAAAATTTCATCTTATACAAAAGTCTTGAGCTCAGAGGATTGAAAAAACCAGAGGCTGGCCCATGACTGGAGGAGAGGCTATGGCCAGGTGATAAACTGGGATTTTGATGTGTTCACTAAATTAGCCTTGTAACAAAAAGGCAACTTCTATGTTCAATACCCATGTGAGTTAGCCTCAAGATAATTGGCTGGTGGTTGAATAGCAGACAGAGTAATATGTTTTACTAAGAAAAAAAATACTGTTCACTTGATTTACTTTTTTTTGTGATTTCTGCTGCAACTGCAGCATCTTCCTTCTCGCTATAGTGCTTTGCATGTGTATGCTACCTTATTTTCTTGATTTTGTAGTAAATATTTGTCTATATGTCCTGGTACATCATGCTATCCCTTTGATCCCCTATCCTTAAACATTGAGGTAAACTCACACAAAGAAACCAAACCATTTACCCAAATCATTATGTGAGAGAATCGTATTGCTGAAGCTATAAGATGAGGCACCCGATGCATGTACTCTGAAGTGGCCCCAGAGATTTGTTTCTCATTTGTCTACAGTACTTTCCACAATGCTTGAAAGGCCAGCAACCCAACATAGGTGTGTAATATTACGCTCATCCCATTTCCTCCTTTCTCTTCACGTAGATGTATTATCACATTCTATTGTAAACACATTTTAGTAAAAGTATTCTGTATGTAGGGCTGGTGAAATGGATTCCCACTCAGTAAAGGCCACTTTCTATAAAATCTGACTACTGAGCTCAGAGCCCCAGAATGCACATAAAGGACATGTGCAGTATATTGCCAGGCTTCATACATGCATCACACACAATAATAACATAGGTTATTAATCCAAATCTTGAAGAATTATTCTATGTGCAGTTTTTGAAATGAGGGCATTTTCTTTTCACTGTGGTCTTACTTTCCTTTGTCCCTGCCACCTATCTGTAAAATAAACCCACAATTTGGTGTGTATTCTGCAGCAGAAAAGACTTGCTGTCTCCAAGTCTACTACTGAAAATACTCTCTGCACAAGAGAATGAGTGTCTTAATTACTTGATGCAGCGTCTAGGCTTGAGGTCACAGAATTAGATTCTGATCAGAGCATGAATTAACCTTGCCAGATCTTGCTGGTCCATTTGACAGTGTTGTTTGAATTTAATCCACAAGTGACACATGAGCATCCTGTTGCGTGCAAGCCTTACTGATATATGTATATCAGGAGTCATCCAATCCATATGACTGGTTATATCTTCCTCACCAAAGTGGTACTTTCTCTGATTCTTTTTAGGCTCCTCTCATACTCTGAACTGTGCTGTCTCCTATGGTGACTCTCTGGGGAGTTGATTCCACCTACTAACAGGCCCATCCTGATGTCACTAGCAAGGACCGTATTTTGTGAGCTCTCCTTGGAGGTTACTGCCATTTCACTTCTCAAGATAAAGCTGGTTTTCATCTTGATATGTTTCTTTGAGGTGTTGGTCATGTGTAGCCTCTCTCCAGATAGTGTATTAAACCAGCTTCAGTTTAAGTCCAAGTGTTCTAAGTATTCCTCAAAGGCCAAACCAAAGTCTGCTGAGATCTGTGCTGATGAATTTAGAGCAAGAGTTTTGATTAAGTCCGTAATTTGAGAAATTGCAACCTCTAAACAACCATGCTTTAAATTACATATTCATAAAGTAAACCAAACACAAATTTGAACAATAGGTCTATTTGACACTTACATTGCTGTTCACGAGAAGGAGGTCAGGACCCTGGAACTCAAACAAGCCAAGAACCTGAAGGCAAGACAGCTGATACAAAAAGCCAGGAGAGGTGCTGTTCATGGCTTGGGACCCATGACGTGTCAGCTTGCTTTCCCTATAGAACTCAGGACCACCAGCTCAGGGATGGCATCGCCCCTGACAGGCTGGGCCCTCCTCCACTGATCACCCTAATTGAAAAAAATGCCTTATAGCTCTTGAGTTTCTCAATTGATCCCTTTCTCTCTTATGACTCTGGCATGTGTCTATGAGACCTAAAACCAATAACCACAGATCTAAGGCCTTGTAAAAAGCCAGAAATTCAAACACTCCTTAGCATAAACCCCATAATAAAAGGATTTCAAGCAACTTTGGTTCTAAATGAATTATGTAGGATCATATCAGAAGTCAGAAAGACTCAGAATTCTGTGTGTGTGTGGCAGGGAGGGTTCTATGTTTCTCCAATACTCAGGAATTGCTGGCAGTACTGGTGCAGTCTTGGCACACTTTCATTTAAAACTGTCAGTGCGAGGATTACAGATATGGGAAGTATGCTATAGGTACAGCTATGTGGATTTATCACATTCCACAGGCATCATGACACATAAAAAGTCTGAATCTCAATACCCAACATTATCACACATAGTTTACATCCAAAGACTCCCAATGATTGGAGATTTTTCTTCACCTGAATAATAAAGACAAAAATTCAGTTTATTATTAAAAGGAATGCACAATTATTGACCCATTCTTTAAAATCAATCATTTTCAAGTGTGGGAGGCTGGAGATGGGCGCTCAAGTGGGCCTGGCTATTCTTGGAAGACCAGGTTGGATTCTAGCATCTACACAATGTGAACTTTCAAACTCAAATGAACTATTACAAATATATTAATGTTGCATTGCTATCTTACCCTCTTCCTGACTTTCAGGGATGGCTTCACACATGGTGAGCAGACATGCAGGCAAAAAAAAAAAAAACTTGTTCATATAATAAAAGAAAATAAGATGCAAGAAATTTTAATAAGGAAGAATTATTTCCAATTAACCAACATGGCAATCTAAGATACAGTTGGAGTCTATTCAAAGTTTAAATTGAATATGTGTTAAATTTGCTGAAAAGACTTTATAAAATACAATAACAGATTAACTAAAAAATATAAAATGTAATTAATATCAGCATAATAGCAAACTAGCTGAAATTAAGAAAATCTTACTTTTTATTATAACTGTACTGGCTAGTTTTGTGTCAACATCACAAGCTATGGGAGCCCCAACCCACAGAGAAAGGCCTCCTTGAGAAAGCCCGCCATGAGCTCCAACTTAAGGCATTCTCAATTAGTGAGTCAAGGGTGAGAACCCATCGTGGGTAGATGCGATCCTGAGCTGAATAGTCCTGGGTTCTGAAACCCCAGGCAAGCCAGGTGGGACAGTCAGTAACCTTTTACCTGTAATTCAGCCCAGCTCACCTTCTGACCTGCTTGAGTTACTGTCCTGACTTCGCTGGTGATGAACGAGCAATATGGAAGTATAAGCTGAATAAACCTTTTTCCTCCTAACTTGCAGCTGCTTAAGGTCATGATGTTTGCGAGATGAAACCCTGACCTAAGACAATCACTTAGAAGAATATGCTAATTTTACTGTGTCAGTGAAACGTATGAGGAACCTGGGAAATCTTCATAAGCTGAAGTAAATATGTGTATTATGCATCATGGGCTAGTGCCTTCATAAGCTTTAGCGATCCTTCCAAATCAAACTAAGGGGCTATTCCTGACGGTCGCACTGGCACAGTGATGTCACCTTCTGTTCAGCACTCTCCAGCCTCAGAGCAAAGAGATTATGAGTTCAAGGCCAAACTCAGCAACAAATGAAAATGGTCCTAAAAACCAAAGAAGTGAAATTAAGAAAATGTTCAGAATATGAAAAAGCATCACCCAGAACTGCTAAAATAATTGATAATGATAGATAGATAGATAGATGAATGAATAGATAGATAGATATAGATAAATATTATTAGTTCTCCAAATTCTAGACTCATTACAGATTGGTTGCTTTGTATGTATGGGTGTCGCTTTTAAAACTCTGAAGATGAAGTAAAGGGAAGGATGAGGGACAAGGAAGGAGGTGGGGAGGGGAAGGATGATGGGGAGGAGGAAGAAAAAGGTAACAGTAACAATAGGATCGGGATGATACTGATAGTGAAGATGTTGATGGAGAGAAGGAAGATGATGATGATGATGGCCAGGACGACATAAAAACATCAGCAATGTTGGAAATCTTAGGTATTTCAAGTATTTGTCACTTTTAGTTCTTTTCCATTCTGACTGTTGGGCAAGCTTCATCGAATGTGGCTTATAACTCTGAACAACCTCTTCCCATTCTTATAAGAATTGGAATTAGGGGCATTTTGATCTTTGTGCAAACCTTTCCTTGATGTATGTATTTATTTCAGACTTGTTACAAAAGGGCTGGCTCTCAGTATGAAGGACTGCTTGTGACCATTTGAGAGACAGACTGTAAACCCCATCACAATATTTTAATTTTCAAATGTCTCTCTGAGTCCCAACATTCCAAACAGCTAATCCCATAAAAGTACACCTCTCTATGCAGTCAACCTCATCCACATAGCGTGTGTCCCTTTCTCAAATTAGGGTCTACATTTGCAGATGTGCAAAAACCTCCACTCACTACTCTTCATTTCTCTCTTCATGGATCACATCACTCAATTCTGTCCTCTGATGTCGCAGATTTTTCCACCATCCCCCAACCTTCTCAAGGCTCTGAACCAAGTGACTCCCCCTGTTTGTATAAAATTCAAGATAAGTGTAGGACCTTTACATGTTCATATTCTGATGAGATATAAATTTACTGGATATTTCAGTCACTAAGCTATTACAGGGAAATATGTGTAGAGAATAAGAAACCAGAGGTATGTCACGTATCTCTCAAATGCAGCATCAGGGAGTTAACTCTGTGTCCTGCATTTCAGTGAAGACACCTGTCCCACAGACTAAGAGTGAGCTGATTCACACTATTGAGAGTGAGCTCATCATCTTCATCTCTGATTTGCACTCACAAGAATGAGCATAAAATTGAGTGGGTATAAAACTTTCCTTAGTCATCCTAGGTGTCCCTACCTCTCTCTCACCACCTTGACCCTGAACTCAGTTTCAAGCCTAATTAGAACACTATTCTAATGTTTTGGTAAAAGTTATTTTAAGTCTCATTGATTCATTGAACATTATCTTCTAAATTTTGCCAATGAGTTGTGAGTTTGTAAAGCTCTCTCTTAAAGAATCTATACGTGAGTCAGTCAGTCTGAGTCAGCATCACTGTGCCCGAACCTTTACCTTCAACGCGTTAGTACTGTCTCTGTTTAACTTCATTATCTGGACTTTACTTTACCCTGCCCTATGTCCTGTAATCACAGAGGGAGATGCGCCATTTGACGAATTACCTTTTAGATCACTGTTGATAAAGCTGTAGCAGCACATTTGAATACATGTTATTTTATCTTTATTGTAAATCTTCGATTATATTCACTTTTGCGTCCTTGATTGCAGCCCCTCCTCCTCTCTTCTCAGTCCCTACCCTTTCAAATCCTTCCACTCTCCTCTGAGAAGGAAAGCTTACCCTCAGCCTAACTGTTGCCACTCAACCCCAGCTTTGTCAGTTGCGCCGGACTAAGTCTGTGTCTTCTCCTCACGAGGAGGTCCAAACTGAGGCAGTCCAGCTAGAGGAAGGATCCAATGGCAAGGCAGCTGTCAGAGACAGCTCCCGTCCATGAAGACCAAGCTGCATTATCTCGCTGCTAGTGCTCGTAGGGGTCCTAAGTCCAGCCCTGCATGTGTGATGTATAAGGAGTAGGCTTAGGAAGTGATGAGTATAAAACTATCTTCTTCAATAATGGCCTAAAATACTTCATCTCTGAAATATGCATTTCTATCAAAAATTCTTGACATGTCTCTTCATGATAGTATATGATTAGTTCAATGTCACAATCCATCTTATTTGTCCAGTAAACAGAAAATATGTCGATGCATTTCTCTGTGTGCTTTGATTGTCTTTCTCGACAGAGCCTTTTATCCCAGCCACTTACTGGTTTGGAAACACACTATGTCACCTTAAAGTGCCTCAAATTCAGGATCTCCTCAAGACCAAGTGCTTGCATTTCTACACATAAAAACCATAACATGGCCAATTTACATTTTTGTCAAAGTTAGTTGTCTTAGTTAGGTATTACGCTGTGAATAGACACCATGACCAAAGGCAACTCATAACACAACATTTAATTAGGGCTGCCTTACAGATCAGAGGTTCAGTCCATTATCATCACAGGTGAGCATGGCAGCATCCAGGCAGGTATGGCAAGAGGAGCTGGGGGTTTCTATATTTGCCATCTGAAGGCTGCTAGAGAAGACTGGCTTCTAGTCAGCTAGATGAGGGTCCTAAAGTCCACTCCACAATGACACATCTATCCAACAGGGCCACACCTTCTAATAGTGACACTCCCTGGATCGAGTATATACAGACCATCAAAGTTGTTTTCAAGAAGATTTTCTAGGAGGGAGGCAACCCGGTGCTACAGAATAAATTCAGGAAGAAGGTCCATAGAGTTTGTCCTGCATCAAAATAGACACAGAGAAACTTCATGGAGAACCTTCTGGTTTTATGGTAATTTAAAAGACCACACTAGGCATTATGGCTCACACTTATAGTTTCAGCATAGAAGAGGCAACATAGGAGAAAGGGTAGAGGAAGTTGGGAGGAGGGAAGGAGGAAGGAATGGGGCCACTCGGCCTCAGCACGTTGTAAGATGAATTAGTGTTCATGAGTCCATCTCTGTTATTGTTATTGGATGGTTTCCATTGATAAATAACTTGGTTACAGAGTTCGAGAAAACCCAAAAGAGCAGAACGAGTTTTACCTCAGCCCTTGCAGAATCCATCAGCATCCATATTCAACAACTACCAAGCTCCACAATATATCCCCTGGGAACAGATGTCCCCTCCCCTCACCCCCCACCCCCTCACCCCCCGTCAATGTCACAAACAACAGAAAGTAATGTAGTGAACGCCGCGCTGTGTGAAGGTTTTACATCATTTACAGGACAAATACGCTTTGCTTTTGTTACCTTACTTGATGCATCTGATGAAATGCGATCAATTATGGAATTAAGCCTCGTGATTATTTCTTCTCACAGAACATTTTTTTGATCCAAACCATAACAGTGACCAGTGTTTCATGTTCTGAGACATGGCCTGATACAAACAATTTACCTTTTCTTGAATCAAAATGCTATAATTATGGTGATCATACAGTCACATAATCAAATCTTCTATTTTCATCATTTTCTAAGGAAATCAAGGTGCCTCTCCATCATATTCTTGGTCTGCTACTCCAGTTCTTATGAATTCTCTATCTACTGAAGGGTTTGCAACCCCATAGGAAGAACAACAATATCAACCAACCAGACCCCCCAGAACTCCCAGGGACTAAAACCACCAACCAAAGAGAACACATGGAGGGACCCATGGCTCTAGCCACATATGTAGCAGAGTATGGCATTGTCTGGCACCAATAGGAGGAGAAGCCCTTGGTCCTGTGAAGGCTCTGTTCCCCATTGTAGCAAATGTCAGGGCAGTGTTGTGGGAATGGGTGGGAGGGGGGGAACATCCTAATAGAAGCAGGGGGAAGGGTGATGGGAGAGAGAGGGGGGACTGGGAAAGGGGATAACATTTGAAATGTAAATATATAAACTATCCAATAAAAAAAAAATGACTTCACGAAAGAAAAAAAAAAAAAGAATTCCTGTTCTATAGATGGAAGTCCCTGACTTTCTTAAACCATTTCTGGCCAGTGATTAATTCAAGCAAATGCAAAGAGTTGTTTCCTCACTCCCTTCCAGGCCTCAGCCATGAAGAATGAGAAGAAAAGTAAAGCATTCTTCACCTCACCTCATGAAGTTCCCTCCCAGATACACACAAAGAAACTAAATTATGCCTTTATGTAAACGTCCATCATCTCAGGTCGCCTGGGGGCTGTAGATGGCCCACCCCTGTCATGCCTTTGGGTTGTACAGCAGGCACAGAGCCGGTGGAGTTCAGAGCAGGCTGGGAACACCTGGGCTGGCAAAGGGACAACGAACTGCGGTGCATTCTGCGCCACCTGGTGTTGCTGCTGAGAAGTGCAGCTGCAAAATTACACCTGTTCAGCGAGCAAGGTGAACTGATCTCTTCTTTGCAAATAAATTTGTTTCGAACTCGGCAAAGGCACGTTAATTTATTGTTGAAAAAAGCTAAAATCTTAATGAAAGATTTTGAAACTACTTCATTTTATGTCGTGGCATGCCGTTGAGGAAAGAATTCTCAAGACTGAATTTTTAAGATTGTGTATTAAATGCTCTAACAATGCAGTCCATAAATACATGCAGAAATCAGATCTAATTTATTAAAGAACTCTTTCACGTTTTTGCTTTGTGACAACACACACATAATGTAACATAAACATCACACACACACACACACACACACAATGAAGAGCTTGTGCTCCATTTTAAATTGTTTGTTTGCATAAACTAATACGAATTCCACAGATAACAGTCTCAAAAAATCAGTTTTAAAAAATAAAATACCAAAATAAAAATAAACAGAGAAGAGCTTGGGTCATCTTTCCAGAGAATCACTAAATGCCTGTGGGATGTTTTATAAACCATGGGAAACATCAGGAGAAATGACCTAAATCACAGTACTGCCATCAATGAACCTACATAGAAGAATGTGAGGATCCAGCTCTTAAAGGAGTCTCTTCAGTGAGTGAAATCATACCCTTATTAAAGTCCTAGAAAGCCAGCATTTGTCTAAACTGTGTTTCCTTAGGACCATTCTGCAGTCAAAAGTAAAGGGAGCTATATACAAATTGCAAGCAATTCAATTTCTTCTGGAAGACATTTTAGACCATTTTAAATGGTGAAAATGGTTCAAGCCTGAATCTCATGGCCAGGGTGGGGGTGGGGAGAAGTGGGTAATTTAAAGCCAGCTGCTCTGTCTCGAAACTGTTCATTAACAAGTTAATAATGTGGACTATGTTAATATCTCAGGTTTAATTTCACATTTACCTAGTGTGATTGGTTCTTCACATGTAAAATAGATGTGACAAGCTCTTCTCCTCATTGCTGCACTCCAGAAGTTCTTCCTTAAATATGTGTAATGTGAAATTCCTGTGTGTCCTCGGGGAAGGTGAGCTATGCAGAGGCAGTGCTGGACATGGGGCCCAGGGCCTCCCCATCCAAGTTCCTTCCATGTGCAGTTTAAATTTAAATTGAATTTTAAAATGTTCTGAATTCAATTTGTAAGTGAGCAAAAGCTTGCACAATGACTTGGAAAGGCATGGACAGGAGGGATGCCATGCACGACAGGAAAGACTAGCAGACGAAGGTTTCTTTGTGTGGAACTTAAACACCTATACAACTAGCTTTTCTTTTTTAGTTTTTATTTATTCACTTTATGTCCAGATCACAGCTCCCACTCTCCTCACAGCCTCCCCTACAGCCCCTCCCCCACCCCCTTCTCCCCTGAGAAGGAAGAGCTCCCCCTCAGCTCAGTTATCACCCCACTCTGACACATCAAGTGACATCAGATCACTGCAGGACTAGGTGCATCCTCTCCCACTGAAGTCAAACAGAGCAGCCCAGTTCAAGGACATAGGACCCACAGGCAGGCAACAGTCCCCACTCCCATCGATGGGGGACCCACATAAACACCAAGCTGCACATTGCTACACATGTGCAGAGGGCCTAGGTCCAGAGCATGCTCGGTTTTTGGTGGGTGGTTCAGTCTCTGGGAGCCCCCATGGGTCAAGGTTAGTTGACTCCTTTGCTCTTCCTGTAGAGTTCCTTTTCCCTTCAAGTCCCTAAGTCCTGCCGCCAGCTCTTCCTTAAGACTCCTAAAGCCCCATCTAATGTTTGGCTGTGGGTGTCTGCATCTGTTTCAACCAGCTGCTGTGTGCAGCCTCTCAGAGGACAGGTAGGCTAAGTTCCTGTCAGCAAGCATAACAGAGTATCATTAATAGTGTAAGGGATTGGTTCTTGACCACCATGGATGGGTCCCTGAGTTGGGCAATCACTAGTTGGCGTTCCTCAGTCTCCGATCCATCTTTTTGTCCCTGCATATCTTGCAGCTAGACACAGTTTGGGTGGAAGGTTTGTGGGTGGGTTGCTGTCCTTATTCCTCCACTGGGGGTCCTCCTTCAGGTGCAAATCCCCACGGTTGGGAGTCCCAACTAGAGTCCCTCCACAGACTCCCCAGGGCCTCCCCCACCCACTCCCTGTGTCAAGTCTCTGGCATTTCCTAGAGATGGCCCCTGCTGCCACATTCCCTTCTCCCCAGCCCAGATCTGATCCTACCTCCAGCTCTGTTCCCTTCCCAATCCTCTCTCCCACCGATTCTCTCCCCCATCCACCCCTGGAGCCTGTTTTATTTCTTCTTCTCAATAAGAAGCATCTTTAAGCATCCACAACCACCCACATATGAGCCCTCCTTGTTATTTGCTTCTTTGGGTCTGTTGATTTAAGCGTGGTTATCCTGTATTTATGGCTAATATCCACTTACAAGTAGGTATATACCATGTGTGTTCTTTTGGGTCTGGTTACCTCACTCAGGATGATATTTTCTATTTCCATCATGATGTCCTTGTTTTTAATAGCTGAGTAGTATTCCATTGTGTAGATGTACCACATTTTCTTTATCCATTCTTCAGTTGAGGAACATCTTGGATTTTTTCCAGTTTCATGCTATTATGAATAAAGCTGCTTGTGAACATGACTAAGGATTTGAACATTTCTTGAAATGCATGCATCTTGGCCATTCGAGATTCCTCTATTGAGTATTCTCTGTTTAGCTCTGTACCCCATTTTTTATTTGGGTTATTTGGATTGCTGGTGTCTAACTTCTTGAGTTCTTTATATATTTTGGATATTAGCCCTCTGTCAGATGTTGTGTGGGTAAAGGTCCTTTCCCAATCTGTAGGCTGTCGTTTGTCATTTGTTCTTTCAGGTGTGCGCATGCACACACACACACACACACACACACGCACACACACACGCACCCGCACACACACACACACACACACACACACACACACACACACACACACACTGCTCTTCTTTGTCATTGGCTCCATGCCTGTAAGCTGCTAGGGTATTCTTTTGGAGTCAGGTCCCCAGGATTTGGCAAGTCTGAGGCTACGCACCCAAGCCCGAAAGAGCTGCAGTGTCCTTTGTTCCCCTCCAACACCATCCACAGCTGACTCAGCCAGGGCGAGCTCTTCCGTCTCATGTGTCGCTTTTCCTTTCTATAAGTCTAAGTAAGAGCAGCAGGACTGTTAACCAAACCAATGCAGAATGTCACGTAGCCAGCTGGTCTCTACAGCACATCTTTAAGTATTTTAACACAGGAAGCAAAAGCCAGGTGTTTTGATTGGGAATCTGACTTGGTGCCCTCAAGTTAAATCCCTAGTTGTTCTTAACCAAATCACGTGGCAGTGAAGGAAAACTCCGAAGGGGAGAATCATCTACTCATGCTAGCAAACTTGTGCTGTTAAACTTAGAGCAGTGGTTCTCAACATTCCTAATGTTCCAACCCTTTAATACAATTCCTCAAGTTGTGGTGACCCACAACCATAAAATTCTTCCTTGCTACTTCACAACTGCAATTTTGCTACTGTTATGAATTGTGATTTAAATGTCTGATATGCAGGACATCTGATATATGACTCCCAGAGGGGTTGCAACCCACAAGTTAAGAACTATTGACTTAGAGAAAGAATCCAAGCTTCCTACTCTGATTCTTCTCATACCCACTTCCAAACATGGCCTCAGCAAGCCCACGATCTTACTGTCATCGTAATATTTTACTTTTCTACGTTTGGCACTAATCTTTGGCATTTGTCTCATTAATCTTAAATCCATACATTCAGGGTTTTGTTTTTGTTCAGGATACCAGTTTTGGTTTTATACAATACAACCTCGAGATCTCGAAAACAATTTGAGAAATGAGTTTGTAAAAATAAAAGTCAAGCACATGTGCCTAAACCCTTACACCTTGATATTTATAAAATCATTAAAACTAAGTTACTAAAATGTTTGGCTCTAAGTAGCTCTTGGCAGTAAAAGGAAAATATCAATTATTTCCTAGACACTTAAAAGATTTTATTATATAAGTTTCTGTCATTTTGACTCACAACTAATGCAATGAAAGCAACATGGTTTGATGCATTTTTACCCACCCATTTTGCTTTTTTTTAAAGATTTATTTATTTGTTTTATTTATTAAGTACACTGTAGCTGTCTTCATACACACCACAAGAGGGCATCAGATTCCAGGACAGATGGTTGTGAGTCACCATGTGGTTGCTGGGAATTGAACTCAGGACCTCTGGAAGAGCAGTCAGTGCTCTTAACCCTTGAGCCATCTCTCCAGACCCTCCATTTTGCTTTTAACATCTAAAAAATAAATCAAAAGAAACTAACAACATATATCCCACTTTTTCTTTCAATTTCAAATTATACTTTAGCTGCATTGAAAATCATAATTTTATGACTCCTAAAAGTTTTTCTAAATAAGCTAAGGGTATCAGTAAAAATGTCTTAGAAACTTCTGACCTAATAAAAATCAGCTCATCGCCTTAGATTCACTTAGAACATGGTATTCTCTCAATAAAGCAGGCAAAAAGAAACTTTAGTAGATGCCAATACAGGATTTGAATTAATCCTATTGTATTTATTATCTAAAAAAAAGCAATGCAGTCTTCTTTGCAGTTTAGAAAATTATATATATAATACTCATTAATCATGTACTGTATATATTACTTAATAATCACCCTTAAGTTATTCAGCAAGCATAATTACGTAATAGCATTGTGTGTATTCTTGCATACGCCACTCTAAAACCTCAGAGGCAGACTGGACAACCCCAGCCTTCCTCTCGCTTCTCTATTAACTTTCATGTAGAACATGTTCTTTCTTTGACCCATGCATCCACCAAGAATCCAGTTTCCCAACAACATGATATCATAAAAAGAAATAAATACACTATCGATAATCCTAATCATGGACTACCTTGAAGAACGGAACCCGCAGTGCCCAAAGCATGTCTCCCTGTGTCTCTCTCAAAGTGTAAAATATCTCCGCTGTGCCCTGCGAGCTGGCCCTGGTCCCTGAGACACCCAACACACAGTGGGAAGCAAACTCTAGAAGATTCTTTAACCTTGGACCTGCTCGACACTGTGAGACTAAAGGAAGTTGTCAGTCTCAGAAATATGCTTTCTCGTAAGGAACCACTCTATGAGTAATCTTTGCAGTTTTGTCATTTAAATATCACAATCTATGATTGTAAATGTTGTTCAGATACCATTTTGGTATCATTTTTCTGTAAAAAGAAACCCTCGAAAACTCTGCATCCCAAATCTTCCATTTCCCCACTTCGTCATTTAGATCTTCTTCCACATTCTGAAGGAGGCTCCCGAGTATTCCCACAACACCCCCCTCTTGGTTGCTATGGTCCCAGCTCTGCAAATTCACTCAGTGGTTTCCAATCTCTAGGGCTGCCCCATGTCAAGCCTAAATAACAGTTCATTCTTTCACAGATCTGGAGGCTACAGTTCAAGGTGTCTCCAGGGGTCGTTTCTGGTAAGGCCTTTCCTGGTTTGCTGATGGCACCTTCTGACTGTGCCTCGAAGTCTTCATTTGCCTACAAGTGAGAATGTTAGCCTTAGGGGTTTGGCCCCACCTTTATGCTACCAATCAATCACCTTTATGCTGCCAATCACCCTCATCATGGTCCGGTCCTATATGAGGTTAGGAACTCACGTATGAACTTCGGTCCGTTCCCACACATGCGGAGATGCTTTGGAAGAAGAGGACTGTCTAGTCTTCGTTGTGCTTACAGTTCTCTTTCTAACATTTTACCAAGCTGGCCTTCCACTTGCTATGTAGTTCCTTTTTCTGTTAACTTGTCATGTGTTCTTCTGTACCTTATCATTGTGCCTCACGCTTTATTGTATGTAGTTGATTTCTTTTTAAGTAATTTATAAATCATACTACTGACACTTTGTCTATGAAATGTCCATCTTTTCTCAAGGACTGTCAGGGACACCCCCTTCATTCTACCTCTGCTTCAAGGGAACCTGGTGACTAGCTTCTGGTGGACAAAAAACAATGAAATGCTTAAAATCAAAAGTATGACTTGGCCCCAGTTCCCTTCACCACAAACCTTCAGAATCCCTTTCTCTGGTGCTCAGCACCAAATCACCCTCTCCACCATGAAAAGTCTTCCCCTGTCCATTGTTGAGTGTGATGAGGAACCGAGGAGTCCAATAGTTTCCACTAATCTCCCATTATTGTTTTCATCTCCTTCTGATCATTAAAGTTTATCCCTGAGAAATCCATGTTCCTGAAAATGTCATGTTTAAGAACAATGACATACCTCCTCTGTGAACTCCCCAGGCCCATCCTTTAACAACTACTGATTTCACATCTGCTCTAACGTACTTATTATAACGACTGTCAGCATTTGCAGTGTTGTCTTGCTCTAGTATAAAGTATAATGCCTGTAACGTCTGCAAATGGCAGCGGTTGGTGATTTGGGTGACCACAGATTCTGCTGGTGGCCTCAAATCTACAGGCATTCATTCCAATCAGTATTAGGAAAGAGATTTTAAAATAAAAGAGAGAGAAATATGCATCTGTTTCTGTGTCAAGTTAAAATGTGTGAACTCAGACAAGTATGGTGGTCTAATTCCAGCACTTAGGAGCTGGAAACAGAATGATGGGGAGTTCAAGGCCATCCTTAGCTACATAGCAAGTGGAAGGCCAGCTTGGGATACATGAGACCTTGTTTTATTTTGTTTAATTAATTTATAATTGCTTCCAATCATCTCTTCTAACCTCAACAAGAGACTGCTTTGCCCCACTTTGCTCTCGTTTCTGCTCTGTGTACTCTCTGGAGGAGGCTGTTGTAGGTCAGGAATTTGTGCTTTGTGAAGCAGAAAGAAAAGACATGGAAGAGAATACGAGACTCACCCAAGAGAAGAACACGGAATCCCTTCGGAACAAAGCATGAAGAGCCTGGGTGTGAGAAAACATGGTTGACCGAAAAGGACACAAGGGACATTGGGAACAGTGCTGGGGACTAAGTGTTCTCTTTACTGTGTTGTTGTGAAATTGCTCTTGCTTTCCAGGACATTTCCTTTCCAACAGTGGGGTTGAGTCACCAAAGTCAATACTTTTAAAATGTTGCATTTGTAGCTGGTGATGAAAGCAAAATGAGAATTTGAAACCTAGGGGTCAAGCCCAGTTGGATTTCAGGCTAAAAGCATCGCCTTCCCTCTAAGCAGCAGGTGAATGCACCAGAGTTCCCTAAATTCTGAGGAGAGGAACAAGGGGAAAACCCAGACCCAGCATGACCAAGGAGGGGCTTGGGATGCCAACAGAAAATAAGAGGGATGTTGTGGAGACCATACTGAGATTGGAATTTCAATTCGAGGGAAGTGAATGGCTTGGTACAAGATGTTCCAGGCAGAAAACCAGATCTGTGCAATGTAATGCCAGCTAAGTAAACTAGGAAGATGTTTTGAATGTCCCAGTAAAAACTAACCAGGAACTCAACTTATAAGGAGATGCGACATTTTTCTTTTTACAGAGATACTGGACCCACCAAGGCTAATGCAAAGATTCTATCTGAAATAGACTCACTCTTGTAGAAGCCACTTTGGCTAGGAATCACTCAATCTGAACCCCTGGACAGAGCTAATTAGAGAAGAACAAAATCAAAGCATTCATATAAAATGGTAACTAGAAAAAGAATTTTGTCACCAGGTTAAATACTATCTGAGAAACAATAAATAGATGAAAAGTTATGAGTAATCAGGAAAAAAAGTCTACTAAACACATTTAAGAAATAAGGTTCCTTCCAGGAGTCAACTCCACAGGGGAGGCTGGGTTTGTCAGCTGTAGAGTCAGCCATAGAAATATGAACAATGTGAACAGAATATTTTTAAGTAATAAAGTAGTAGATTAACATACAATTGTGTTTCTTGTATAGAAAGAACACTGTGAAATCAGGCAGTGCAGACTGGTATTGGTGGTCCTTCTGTTCAACTGAGCACAAGAGGGTAGAAGGTAACAGTATCATTCATCCACCTTCCATCGGGCTAGACCTTTGGCAAAAAACTAACTGCCAAGAGAAAAATCAAGAATGGTAATTTGTTACTAGTACATTTTTACTCCATTGCTAGAGCAAGAACACTTGAATATAGACAGTAAGGATGTTTGCTGGCTTAGGACTATTGGAGTGGGATTATCCTCTCTGAAGAAGTTGAGCTATGGAATAATTTACAAGTTAATTAGCAATCCTGGTCTTTATGTGTAAAGGAGAAGAGAAGCCACTCTAGTGACTAATGGGGGGAATAAAGGCATGGGTCTCTGCAAGCCTTAAGCTGAAGCCTCCTCAGTTGTCCAAGGAGATAGTCAATGGCATAGCTCTTTCTGTACACATACAGATGGGGAGGGGAATCAGACACAGAGAGACACAGAGAAAGGTGGTCTTATTTTTCTCCAATTTAAAAACCACGGTCAAACATGCTGCTTTACAGTTTACATTTCTTCTGTGAAAGTGATCACCCAACATTGCAAAAGTTATACATCTTTACCCAAAGAACTACAGGTAACTGAAAGACTAAAAATAAATAGACTGAAAGAAATAGTCTTTCCCAGGGAAGAACACCCAGTCGGTTATCTAATACCAAATGGTAGGTAGCCCTGAAAGTATATGTCTAATATCATATGAACTGAATAGGTTATATTTAGAAATAGGTATATTATTATAAATGATATATAGAGAAATACATGTAAAACCAATTAATGAGAATTAATTAATATTTAGGAATGTGTATATGCATGTACCAATTAATGAAAAAAGAAGCCATGATTTTGAAAGAAAACAAAGGGGGCTGCATGAAAATGTTTAGAGAAAGGAAAGTGAAGGAGGAAATGACATAATCTTACTTCAATTGAAAACAAAGAAAAGAAATAATATTTTAAAAGATATAGATTCAAATCTATTTTAACTCTTCATAATATTTAAGGAAATAGCTCCGATACCTCGTTCCATTGCAGGTAAATGTCTAGAATGCAATTGGGTCATTAGTACCATGTTTATATTGTCCTAAAAGTGTACTTCTAGGTATTATTGTTGCTGTTACTGTTATTTGGTGTTTCTGAGATAGTGCCAACTCATGCTCATGGCAATCCTCCTGCCTCAGCTTTCCAAGTTCATGGCCAGCATACCTGGTAGTTTTAGATTCTTAAAGATGAGGTCGTTATACCACAGAAGAGGAAAACTGAGAAATCTGAGTTTAATGCCAGTCATTAGCTAACAAAGGAGCCTATGTGATGCTGTGAATATTGGCGCACTACAGGGACTGGTGGGTAAGAACAGCAAATTGGGCTTTGGAGATGGCTCAGTGGATTAAGCGCTCTTCTCAAAAGCATGAGGATTGAGTTCAAACCCTGCTCATATAAATACTGAGTGGGCATGGAAGCTAGACTGTAATCCCAGTACTCACAAATTCTGTGAGCAAGCCAACTACAATTCCTCAGGCTCTGATGTCAGTAGGAAGGCAACTGAAGTCACGTCTAACCTGTACCTGCATGCACATACATGTGCTTCTGCACACACTTGCACTTACAGTCATACTTGTAGTCATATACACACACACACATACACACATACACACACACACACACACGCATGAAGTATTACACTTGTTAATCAGTTTTTAAAGACTTGACTTATAATATTGAATTAGTTCCACTGTGGTGAATTCATATGCTATATGTCTGGTCTAGACAGACCTAGTTGTAGTGAGAATTTTGGTTTCTAAAAAAAAAAAAAAAAAACCCACCCAGAAATACAGTGGGAATACGGTTTTCATTTGAATTCCAGGTGTGGAATATGGGGGCGGCTTTGTCTTGTCCACAGCAGCTGGCTATGATTTATTTGCCTCAAGCTCTAGCAGGGGTGTGATTTTGCCAGCTGCAGATAGTTTCTGCAATTGTGTGACAATTTGAACTCTGGGGACTTTTCAGAGCATGTTAAAATGCTAGGACCCCAAGAGGTGGGGTTGTTGGCGGTGGTGGTTGTTGGTTGGTTTCTGTTGGTTGTGGTTTGTTAAGTAGCTGTGCACAAAGAAGAAACAGAAGAAAAAAAAGGAAGAAATTAGATACCCTGAGGGTGAAAATCAAACTTGCCTAAGGAACTGAACGCCCTGAATCAGCAGGAAACCGTCTAGTGATAACGTCGATCCCTTTCCCCTTTATCCTTTTTCCTCTCCTGTCCAGTGTTAGGAGGTCGAAAAGGTATGCGTGTGGTGGGGCAGGGAGTGGGGATGGGGGAATGGAGAAGGGTGGAAGAAAAAAACCCACAAATTAGCCAAAGAACAGTTGCACAACGGTGGTGCAAATTTTAATCCCAGCACTCAGGAGGCAGAGGCAGGCAGATCTCCGCAAATTTTAGTTCAGCCTTGTCTACATAACCATGCAGTTCTAGGCCAGGTAGGACTGTATAGCAACATCCTGTCGGGGGGCGGGGACAGAGGGTGGGTGGGTGGGGGCGGAGGTCGCTTTAGTGTTTGGTCTACAGCTACTGGTGTGATATCAGTTTCTCAACCTCGAGAAGAGACTCCTGCAATCCGTTTTTAAGCACACTGTTATCCCTTCCTCGAGAATTATCTGTACCATGATCTCTGCTGACTGTTCTCTATGTCACCAGCATGTTAGTTGAGGAATAGAAATCGCATAATATATGGTAAGCATGCAGCTTTAAAACGCACATAGCTCGCCAGTGGGAAGGCTGAGTTAAGATGACCAACGCACGTTCCTCCACATACCTGGCTGCAGTGAGAAAGATCGTAATCTATCTAATTCATCACAGTACTGTAAGATATGCCCCTCGAGCTTCTTCCTCCCATCCAGGTGGAATTCCATGCTGTTTGACCCACTTCTCCAGTTTCACTCCCACAGAGGCCCTGGGAATACCCATCCTGCTCTATTTCTTTTATTTTTCCTACTTTTTATTGACTATTTTCTTTATTTACATTTCAAATATTATCCCTTTTCACGGTTTCCCCTCCTGAAACCCTCTATCGCATCCCCCTCCTACTTCTTCTGTGAGGGTGCTTTCCCACCCAGCCTCTCCCACCTCACCACCCTAGCATTCCCCTATACTGGGGCATTTATTCCCCTACACTGGGGTATCCAGCTTTCACATGACCAAGGGCCTCCCCTCCCATTGATGCCAGATGAAGCCATTCTCTGCTACATGTGCAGCTGGAGCCATGGGTCCCTCCATGTGTACTCTATGGATGGTGGTTTAGTCCCTGGGAGCTTTGGGGGTGTGGGGGGGTCTGGTTGGTTGATATTGTTGTTCTTCCTTACATCGCACACAGAAGAGGAAACAGGAGGTATTTGTCTATTCTTTGGCTTATATCCATTAACCTAGTGAGGTCTGGCTGTATTTCCATCTTCACAGAGGATGAGGATGTCATCCCTTGAAAAGGCTGAACTGTGTGTGTGTGTGTGTGTGTGTGTGTGTGTGTGTGTGTGTGTGTGTGTGTGTGTGTTAGTTAATGGCCATACTTTTTGCAATGGAAACATCAAGGTATGTGTGCTTCCTATCCCCTTTGATCATGTACCATGTGACCTGGCAGTCCCTTCACTGGGTGTATACTATAAGGACAGGCTTCATCATGGGCATCCAGTTGAGCACATCATCTGTGCACATGAAGATTTAGCCACCAATACCCTTGCATGATGGTCCAAGATCCTTCCTGGGTCCCATTCCTCTGGAGAAAGGTTTCCTAGCACTTTTTCTAGTAATACATCCTGTGTATTCTTAACTTGTCGCCAATAAAAACAAATATATGTATATATGTATTATATATACATATATATATCCCTGTAAAATCCTTGAAATGTATTTTTGACTTTTTGTGTTATCTTGCCAACACAATGTCAAGTATATTTTAACTTAAAAGTCTTGCTTTCTTTGATACTCTCAAGGAAAATTTTATCTCTTGCCATATATCATCTATTTTTAATAGTTTTTTTTCTAAATAAGCACTTAGGTCTATAAATTTTCTCCAGATCCTATGTGAGTAATATTCATAATTGTTGATGTATACATATTTTAGATGTGTGTGTTTGCGTGTGTGTGTTTGTGTGTGTGTGTGTGTATCTGTGTTATCTGTTAGGATATATATTCAGAAACTTCACAATATATATATATATATATATATATATATCAGTTAAAGAACTTTCTAAATTCTGAAATTATTTTTGGCTCATAATTAATTTTGTCACTTGCAAAGCCCCTCTTGTTAAAAACCTTCAAGGAGCTAGAGATGGCTCATTGGTTAAGATCATATATTGTTCTCAGAGAGAACACAAGTTTGGCTCCCAGCAATCACATCAGGTGACTCATAGTCACCTGAATCTTCTGCTTCAGGCTTGCAACACCTTCTCCAGGTGTACTTCTTCAGAGTACACATTTGCTTACATAAGTCTCATGTGATCTCTCTCTCTCCCTCTCCCTCTCCCTCTCCCTCTCCCTTGCTCTCTCTCCCTCTCTATCCCATCTCTCCCTCCTCTCTCTCTCTCTCTCTCTCTCTCTCTCTCTCTCTCTCTCTCTCTCTCTCCCTCTCATATATAATTAAAATAATGGCTAATAATTTTGTTAATTATTTCTGAATGTATCTCAGCCCTACAGACTTCTCCAGGAATCCTCTGTCTTGCACAGTTCCCAGCTGAGACCTACCAATGCACTGTCTTCCTATGACTTGTGCCTCACCCCATCCCAGCTCCTCTATGCTCCCCATGTCATGATAGTGTAAAGGAATTTTAATCCAGCAGTATCGGTGCTCTGGCAAGGGATCATATCTAAAGATATGATCCAGCCAGAATGCAGACATGCCCTGGATTGTAGTTTGATCTGGCTGGCATGCAGAGACTCCCTATTACCTACCCTTAATCCCTCATAGTGAAGATAAGGTTAGTTTGTAGAAGGAAGCAACCATGTTTAAAAGTGACATCTAATTGGGGGGGCAGACAAAGTGACAAGTCAGAGAAAGATTTGATGGAATGAGACAGAGATAGGATTGCCCAATTTACTCAAGAACAGACAGGAAAGAGAGCTTACTTAAGAGCAGTGAGAGGGGTGTGTGTGTGTGTGTGTGTGTGTGTGTGTGTGTGTGTGTGTGTTTGACCTTTACCAGGCTAGACACAGGTGAAAACAGAAAAAGCCAAAGAATGAGAAGGAGCCGGAAGATTAGCAAGAATTACCAAAGTTAGTATGAGGCCCAAGCAGATCAATTAAGGCAGAAGCTTAGAGAAGCAAGATTGAATCAGTCAGCTTGGATAATTAGATTGTACAGAGGCTAGAAGCTTAGGACCTAGGCCTAGGGAAAGAACAGAACAAGAAATGCTCTGGGCTCATCCCAAGCCATGTCTTCCCACAGCTTTGGTATGGCTCTCATCTCATCCCTTCACCTGAGGAAATAAAAGTAACATTTACATGTTAGAAGAGTCCTCTTTCCTCAGGGAGATGCCTTTATGAAGAGTCCCTCAAAGAGCCTTCACACCATCCACTTGCTCTTTAGCTGAAGCATCCCACTCTTTCTGAGGGAGGAAAGAGGTCAGCATAAACCCCATATGTACAACAATGCCAAGCAACCAGAGCTTCCAGGGACTAAGCCACTACCTAAAGACTATACATGGACTGACCCTGGACTCTGACCTCATAGGTAGCAATGAATATCCTAGTAAGAGCACCAGTGGAAGGGGAAGCCCTGGGTCCTGCTAAGACTGAACCCCCAGTTGTTGGGGGAGGCAGCAAGGGGGAGGATGGGGAGGGGAACACCCGTAAAGAAGGGGAGGGGGGGGGGGATGTTTGCCCGGAAACCGGGAAAGGGAATAACACTCGAAATGTATATAAGAAATACTCAAGTTAATAAAAAATAAAAAATAAAAAAATAAAGATCCAAAAAAAAAAAAAAAAAAAAGACAGAGTATAGAATTCCCGCCATTCCCCGTAGTACAGACAGACAAGTCGGACCATGCTCACACTTTGTGAAGGCGGCACTGAAGGTGGCAAGGCCAGCAAACCGATATCACTAAACTGATGTTGGATGGAAGACGCTGGGGAAAGACAGGAATTTTACCCATAGGGTAGAAAATAGTTCACAGAGAAGACTGGAAGGGAGGAGGGTAAAGCTGGATTTTGTCTGTTAAAAGCTAGGAACATCCTAACAAAGCAAGTCATGAGCGAGAGTCTTTTGGCCTTTGTAAAGTTGGCTAAGCCCTCAGGACAGGGAGCAACAGATAAGAACTCTGCATTCCAAAACAGAGGGACCCAGAAGCTGCCAGATCTGTCCCCAGGGATTGCTTGCAGTTGGACTGGTTGTGTCCCTGCTCAGGTCTAATCAGCAGAATGCAGGGCTGATTGAGGATGAATCTGGGCCGGTACATGGCATAGCTGGTGCTTGTCTCCCAGATGAATATAGGAGGAAGATCACTGTCCCCTCCTCTGACTGAGCTACAAAGAAGTCAGAGGCAGGTGAGGCACCATGGAGAGGTGAAATCATCTGAAGGAGACGTGAGCAGCCGTCCTCCTTGTCACCGAGGCTTGCCCAACTGCCGAGACATTTTTGCCTTACATCCAGAGCACCACAACCAAGTGGGTAACATGGTACTTAGTTTCTAAATTCTGTCTGTTAAAAAACAAAAAAACAAACCTATACACCTACAGAAAGTCACCTTGACAAAACAGTTCTGATCAGCCATTTTGCTCAATAAGTATGTATGGGAGGGGGATCCTGGATGAATCAGCATTGTACCGTGGATACAGATCTGTGTTTGCTATTAGACAGGTGACACTGTACATTAGGATTATTGCCCTCAAGCAAACTTTGCAAAACATGCAAGCTTCTTTATCTGGAAAATATCAACCATGTTCTTGTAGCAAAGAAAGAGAGCGAGAGAGATGGAGACAGAAACAGAGACAGAGTCAGAGAGACAGAGAGATCTCTGTATGCAGGCCCTGGAATTTGGAAACCTTGAGTAGGAAGAAAACACAACCCCAGACAGGCCCAAGTGTTAGCAAAGTGGAAGAGGAAAAGACGGGAAGAGCCAAGAACAAACGGTCCCCGAAACCCTCCAGGATGAAACCTGGCCTGGGCTTCTAAACTGAGCTTGACTGGAAGCCTTAGGTGTCTGGATGTGGGTGGAAAAGCCTGAGAAAAGATAATCTGACATGTACACGTAGTGGCTACTCTTTCCTCTTTAAAGCTTAGCCTATTTAATCAAAAGCAAATCAAACATGAACTTTTTGCCCAATTTAATGGAGTAAAAGTACCAATCACGACAAGTAGATACATAGTCAATAGATGTGCGTATGGTGCTCGCTTCGGCAGCACATATACTAAAATTGGAACGATACAGAGAAGATTAGCATGGCCCCTGCGCAAGGATGACACGCAAATTCGTGAAGCGTTCCATATTTTTCTATCAGACCACCACGGCCTAAAACTGGTCTTCAATAACAATAAGGGAAGAATGCCCACATATACGTGGAAATTGAACAATGCTCTACTCAATGATAACCTGGTCAAGGAAGAAATAAAGAAAGAAATTAAAGACTTTTTAGAATTTAATGAAAATGAAGATAAAACATACCCAAACTTATGGGACACAATGAAAGCTGTGCTAAGAGGAAAACTCATAGCGCTGAGTGCCTGCAGAAAGAAACAGGAAAGAGCATATGTCAGCAGCTTGACAGCACACCTAAAAGCTCTAGAACAAAAAGAAGCAAATACACCCAGGAGGAGTAGAAGGCAGGAAATAATCAAACTCAGAGCCGAAATCAACCAAGTAGAAACAAAAAGGACCATAGAAAGAATCAACAGAACCAAAAGTTGGTTCTTTGAGAAAATCAACAAGATAGATAAACCCTTGGCCAGACTAACGAGAGGACACAGAGAGTGTGTCCAAATTAACAAAATCAGAAATGAAAAGGGAGACATAACTACAGATTCAGAGGAAATTCAAAAAATCATCAGATCTTACTATAAAAGCCTATATTCAACAAAACTTGAAAATCTGCAGGAAATGGACAATTTCCTAGACAGATACCAGGTACCGAAGTTAAATCAGGAACAGATAAACCAGTTAAACAACCCCATAACTCCTAAGGAAATAGAAGAAGTCATTAAAGGTCTCCCAACCAAAAAGAGCCCAGGTCCAGACGGGTTTAGTGCAGAATTTATCAGACCTTCATAGAAGACCTCGCACCAATATTATCCAAACTATTCCACAAAATTGAAACAGATGGAGCACTACCGAATTCCTTCTATGAAGCCACAATTACTCTTATACCTAAACCACACAAAGACCCAACAAAGAAAGAGAACTTCAGACCAATTTCCCTTATGAATATCGATGCAAAATACTCAAAAAATTCTGGCAAACCGAATCCAAGAGCACATCAAAACAATCATTCACCATGATCAAGTAGGCTTCATCCCAGGCATGCAGGGATGGTTTAATATACGGAAAACCATCAACGTGATCCATTATATAAACAAACTGAAAGAACAAAACCACATGATCATTTCATTAGATGCTGAGAAAGCATTTGACAAAATTCAACACCCCTTCATGATAAAAGTCCTGGAAAGAATAGGAATTCAAGGCCCATACCTAAACATAGTAAAAGCCATATACAGCAAACCAGTTGCTAACATTAAACTCCAATGGAGAGAAACTTGAAGCAATCCCACTAAAATCAGGGACTAGACAAGGCTGCCCACTCTCTCCCTACTTATTCAATATAGTTCTTGAAGTTCTAGCCAGAGCAATCAGACAACAAAAGGAGGTCAAGGGATACAGATCGAAAAGAAGAAGTCAAAAAATCACTATCTACAGATGATATGATAGTATATTTAAGTGATCCCAAAAGTTCCACCAGAGAACTACTAAAGCTGATAAACAACTTCAGCAAAGTTGCTGGGTATAAAATTAACTCAAATAAATCAGTAGCCTTCCTCTACACAAAAGAGAAACAGGCCGAGAAAGAAATTAGGGAAATGACACCCTTCATAATAGATCCAAATAATATAAAGTACCTCGGGGTGACTTTAACCAAGCAAGGGAAAGATCTGTACAATAAGAACTTCAAGACTCTGAAGAAAGAAATTGAAGAAGATCTCAGAAGATGGAAAGATCTCCCATGCTCATGGATTGGCAGGATTAATATAGTAAAAATGGCCATTCTACCAAAAGCGATCTACAGATTCAATGCAATCCCCATCAAAATACCAATCCAATTCTTCAAAGAGTTAGACAGAACAATTTGCAAATTCATCTGGAATAACAAAAAACCCAGGATAGCTAAAACTATCCTCAACAATAAAAGGACTTCAGGGGGAATCACTATCCCAGATCTCAAGCAGTATTACAGAGCAATAGTGATAAAAACTGCATGGTATTGGTACAGAGACAGACAGATAGACCAATGGAACAGAATTGAAGACCCAGAAATGAACCCACACACCTATGGGCACTTGATTTTTGACAAAGGAGCCAAAACCATCCAATGGAAAAAAGATAGTATTTTCAGCAAATGGTGCTGGTTCAACTGGAGGTCAACATGTAGAAGAATGCAGATCGATCCATGCTTATCACCCTGTACAAAGCTTAAGTCCAAGTGGATCAAGGACCTCCACATCAAACCAGACACACTCAAACTAATAGAAGAAAAAATAGGGAAGCATCTGGAACACATGGGCACTGGAAAAAATTTCCTGAACAAAACACCCATGGCTTATGCTCTAAGATCAAGAATCGACAAATGGGATCTCATAAAACTGCAAAGCTTCTGTAAGGCAAAGGACACTGTGGTTAGGACAAAACGGCAACCAACAGATTGGGAAAAGATCTTTACCAATCCTACAACAGATAGAGGGCTTGTATCCAAAATATACAAAGAACTGAAGAAGTTAGACAGCAGGAGACAAATAACCCTATTAAAAAAAATGGGGTTCAGAGCTAAACAGAGAATTCACAGCTGAGGAATGCCGAATGGCTGAGAAACACCTAAAGAAATGTTCAACATCGTTAGTCATAAGGGAAATGCAAATCAAAACAACCCTGAGATTTCACCTCACACCAGTGAGAATGGCTAAGATCAAAAACTCAGGTGACAGCAAATGCTGGCGAGGATGTGGAGAAAGGGAACACTCCTCCATTGTTGGTGGGGTTGCAGACTGCTACAACCATTCTGGAAATCAGTCTGGAGGTTCCTCAGAAAATTGGACATTGAACTGCCTGAGGATCCAGCTATACCTCTCCTGGGCATATACCCAAAAGATGCCCCAACATATAAAAAAGACACGTGCTCCACTATGTTCATCGCAGCCTTATTTATAATAGCCAGAAGCTGGAAAGAACCCAGATGCCCTTCAACAGAGGAATGGATACAGAAAATGTGGTACATCTACACAATGGAATATTACTCAGCTATCAAAAAAAACAATGACTTTGTGAAATTAGAGGCAAATGGTTGAACTGGAAACTATCATCCTGAGTGAGCTAACCTAATCACAGAAAGACATACATGGTATGTACTCATTGATAAGTGGCTATTAGCCCAAATGCTTGAATTACCCTAGATGCCTAGAACAAATGAAACTCAAGACGGATGATCAAAATGTGAATGCAGATCGCCCTGAGAGACACAGCCAGAATACAGCAAATACAGAGGCGTATGCCAGCAGGAAAGCACTGAACTGAGAACAGGACCCTGTTGAAGGAATCAGAGAAAGAACTGGAAGAGCTTGAAGGAGCCTGAGACCCCATATGTACAGCAATGCCAACCAACCAGAGCTTCCAGGGACTAAGCCACTACCCAAAGACTATACATGGACTGACCCTGGACTCTGACCCGTAGGTTGCAAAATGAATATCCTAGTAAGAGCACCAGTGGAAGGGGAAGCCCTGGGTCCTGCTAAGACTGAACCCCTAGTGAACTAGACTGTTGGGGAGAGGGCAGCAATGGGGGAGGGGTTGGGAGGGGAACACCCATAAGGAAGGGAGGGGAGGGGATGTTTGCCCGAAACCGGAAAGGGAATAACACTTAAATGTATATAAGAAATACCAAGTTAATAATAATAAAAAAAAAAAAATAGATGTTCGTATGTATCTCCAGTCTTTGAGTATTAATATGAATTTCACATTTGTTTCCTATCATCGCTCTACCATCAGGTCTACAATTAATGTTTGATACACTATTTTCTAATATTCATCACTTTTCTATTAACACTTATAGTTACATTAGACTATAGTTTATTTGCATTGCCTGTAAATTTTGATATTCCATGTTATCTAAATTTGTAAAGAAATTTTAAGTTTTTCATTACTGTTATCATTTGCATTAAAACCGTACTGTTACTGTCTTTATGGCTTCTCTGTAAAAATCATTTTTTTACACTTTACTTACTGTGGTCCATGTAGTCAAATTTGTATTATCAATAGGCATTGCTAATTTTAAAATCCATCAACATATGAGCTTCTAACATAGTTCTTAGTGATGAACAAATCAACCAAATTTTAAAACATTACAGGTTTGAACATCTGTGTGACCAGTGTTTTGAAATTTCCAGCACTGAACTTACACATGCCTACTAGTGACAGTTCTCATGGGACAAGGAGTTTTCTACTTATAATGTCTTTTTATCCAACAGAAAGCGTTCAAGAATAGTTCTTTCTCCTCACTGAAGACCAGTGCCCTCCCTCTCAGTATCAAACAAATTACTAGAGGGTTATCTGTGAGCTGACAGTTGTGTCCCACATCAGAACAGCTGACAAGAGCAGAAGTTTCTAAATGCAGCTATCCAAATACTACAAGGCTGGGTCATTTTCCTCTAATAGCCAGAGCTTTCCCAGGTCCCAAAGACTGACAATGTACAAGTAGACACAGGATAAGGAGACAGGAAGCATCTCAATGACAGTGCCCTGCCCTTTGATGGTGATTTCCTCCATTTTGGGCCTTGGCAACCCCACCCCTTCTCCATTCACATCTTCATCCTAGGCAGCAGAGTTTCAGTGAGATCCTTGTGCTATCTCCCACACAGATGAGATATGTCTGTCCCCCAAACACCTATCACTGGTGTTTCTTTCAGACAAGTAAGTGCCTCCAAGTGCTGGCCTCTTTATTACTCTCAAGCCAAGACAACATCAGATTCTTGTTCTTGGTTTTCTCTTAACAATCTTCAGGCTCAAACCTTTAAGCTCTCATACATAGAGTGAAGAAACATCTAGTCTACATTTTTAAACAAGCACAGTCTTGTAACTCAGAGTATATCCGTAGAACTATAAAAGAAAATGAATAAAAAATAGAAAAACATGACAAAATATGAAAACTTTAGCTTTTATTAAGGGGCAATATTAAAGGGCAGTAAGATAGCCCTAACTTTATCCCTGATCTTGTGTCAGGAGGGTGGGGCTATCACAGAGGGTGAGCAGAAATGCACAGAAGATGACTGGGGTAGTTCCACAACCTTCTTATCCCATAGAGAAACATGTGTGGGCTGGACACTGCCACACATGTGTGGCATGTATGGGTTATGCAGCAGCCCCCCCCATCTCAACCAGTAATGTCCATTCCTTTAGCAGTAATGTAAATAGTGTCTGGCTACATGAGCCTCACAACCTTGTTAGAAACCACTGAAAACCCAGCAAAAGTTGAAATCACACACTAACCACTCTTGTCATAAATAAGAGAAACCACAGCCCTTAAGGGGTGTGCAGCCTTGCAACTCAGATGACACAACCAGGGAGCAGAGGCAGCCATCTCATGCTTATAAACAAGGAATCCAAGCAGATGTGGGAATTCAGTAAATAAAAAAAGGTGGAGTCTCAAACAAAGGAAAAAAGTACTCAAACATGGCAGTGAGACAATATGCTAACCTATAAAAAAATGCTAATACCAAACATGTGCTTTTTCATATAGAATTTGCAAATGTATCAAAGATTCCATTTAAATTGTAAAAAGATAGATAGCATAGTAATTATATATAATTATACATGTATATAAAAACCTCTGTACATACATATTAAGCCACATGTATATTTTATTTATAAGTGGAAATATATTAACATTGAAAGCAGAATTTAATTGAATTTTGCAGCTCTACTCTATAAGGACAACTGGGAATGAACATTTTCTGTATTGTAAACATTCTGTTAGCTCACTTGGGTTTTACCATCACTTTCTGGGTATTATAATTCTTTTTCCTTATATAAATGCAGAGTGATACTTGTTAATTATCCTCCATTACCTGGAAAAACAGATCCAGGAAGAATAAAACAGTCTCTTTGGGTCTTTCGCAAAATTAATTGGTAATCTCCTGTTTCTTAAGGAAAAATACTTTCATTAATTATCTGCAGAATTGTTCCGTGAAGTAGCAATTAACCTTCATTTTCACCTCTCTTATTAATACCAAAGTGGGAGCCAGCAGCTAATTGCTGAAGCTCCAGCACCCTAAGATGTATGCAGGCTCCTCTGTATCTCAGCTGGAAGGCAAGGATTTTAACACTGAGCGGGTTTAGGGGATGGGAACAGATACCTGGAGTGACCCCATAGGAAGAAAATAACTTTACAAGTTGATATTCGGAACACTTTAGTTTTCTTTTGATTCCATACCCTCAGCATCGTGTTCACGATTTGAAACAAGCAACACAGAGGGATTTTGCGACAGCCGCCAAACATGGCGGAAGAATGGATGTGAGAGTCATTCAATCCAGGTCAGGGAATCAAGACTTTGCTCTATGAACAGCAGGCGTGGTTTGAGAAGCTAGAAGGAGCCTACATGGTCTCTCTGATTCCTCTAGGTCCATCATGAGTTCCTGTTCTCAGAAGCAGCTGCATTCCTTATCAAACATTAAATTCATCCTGCTTTTCCCACTCTCTGAAAAAGATTAAGAGCATTTCCAAGTCATTTGGATATGATCATTCAGTGAATGTCAACGATAAAAGAATAACATTTTCTTCAGGCTGCAACTTGGAGCTCCCTTCCCTCGGGGCAGAGAGAGGAAGTCGAGATGTTTGTGAAGTTAGAATGGGAGTGGAATTAAATGAGGAGGGAACACAGTCTTGTAGAGACTGACAGTCTATGGTAGATCATCCAGCTCCATTTTAAGACAAAGAGAGAAGCAGGAGGAGATAACATCCCAAAGTACTGACAACTGTTAGTGGTGTGGCACAGGACAGCTAGTTGATCAACAGACAAAGATATGGAGAGATGCTGACTCTGAGGACTAGCCCAGGTACAGTTGGCTGATCTCCTATATGAACTTTCAACAGATCCTGTCAGAGTTCGCAAATTCCAGATAGTGAAATGTCAAGTTTTATGCCTCAGAATACAACCCTAGCCCAGGTCACTTTCTACATGCACTTTGAGTGCCTTGGCCATTAAGACAAGACCCTTTTTCCTATGTGACTTTCAGTATGTTAAAAAAAAAGTACCAACATAGATGGCAATATTGTGAGAGTAAGAATAAATGAGACATTATTATCACGGCTCATCATGAGCTACAGGCTCCAACAATAATGTCCACTTGGAACAAGTTAAGGTTGCTGTAGAGAGTGTCAGTTGATAATTGTTCTCCATGTAGCGTCTTGAATTTTCACTTGACAAAAGATAAGTTATTATTCTAGATTTTAGTCTGTAATTTCTTAGGGTCAGTGACACCCAGAATTAGTACATAATTTCTATAACCAACTCCTACTTTGTTTAAAAAAAAATTAAGGAACAAACTCATTCTTTAGGGAAAAAGACAAAGAAGAGAGAAGATCACAGTTCCCAGTAGTGTTGGAGGTCGTGGAGGAGGAGGAAACCTGAGAGGCACAGATCCCATCTGTTATACATATGAAGAGGGCACTATAGAAGCAGAATGGAGAACATTCTCTTGGTAGAACTCCTCTTGACAAAGCTGGGGATTAAACTACATTCCTCTGCTGACTACAAGCTTCCTGCTATAAAGCTTGCTAACCTGGAGGTATCCCTCCCACTTCTTGACAGGCACAATGAGATGTCCAGCATCGCTTTCATTTTGGATAGAAATCAACAAAAGGAGAGAGTTAGCCAGTATTCCTGACTAGGACACTCTCGAGTGATGAGAATGAGCTGACAACATTCTTTTCCATGTTGTCATTGTACAAGACCTAAAAGCACCAGAGGAGAAGTCACTTTCAGTAACTGTCCTTGTCCTCGGGGGACTTTTGGGAAGAAAAAGGAGCCTTCTCTTTAAAAACATTCTGCTAGCACCAGGGCAGTGGTGACACATGCATTTAATCCCAGCACTTACTTAGAGGCCAGTCTGGTCTAGAGAGTGAGTTCCAGGACAACCAGGGTTACACACAGAGAAACCCTGTCTCAGAAAAACAAACGAACGAACAAAAAACACAAAAGAAAATCAACAACGACAACAAAAACCAAACCGAAAAAAAAAAATGCTCACTGGTTCAATGGCTTTTAATCCCAGCGTTTGGGAGACAGAGGCAAGCAGATCTCTGAATTTGAGGCCAGACTGGTCTACAAAAGGAGTTGAAGGTCAGCCAGAGCTACATAAAGAAGCCTTGTTTCAAAAGACCTAAAACAAACAAAAATCCCTCTCATGTTCTTATGCAGCATGGTCACTGTTTTCCCTTCCATCCTAACTTGAGGCACTGAGTTTTCTTTACCTAGAACTTAACGTGCTTCAGGGGAGCCAAATTACAAGCACAGCAGCTGTTTAGAGCTGAGACAGACACAGGAAGTCGTGAAGTGGTTTCCTTAGCAATGGGAATCACTTGAATGCTCTCAGGATCCAGTCTCTTGGCTGCTGTCTGCTCCCATCTCTCACGACTTCATTCACAAATGTACTTTTCTCCTGCCCTTAAATGCATCTTTGATATTTATCTTAGGAGACAGATTAACGTGGCTTATTTTTTCTTTCATGAAATGCACCATGTTTATGATCTTGGCTGTCATTTGCCATCATGTGACTGTGTTTCTTACCAGCATTGGACAGATTGGCTGGACAGTGGCCCAAAAGACCTCAGGTTCTTCTTTACAGGACTATGCAAATGGTGTTAATGTCCTTTGTCAATCTGGACGTTGTAGCTGTGATTAAGTTAAAGGCATTGGTTAGGAAGCCTGCCCCAGTCTGACAGCAGCTCTCGAAATGCCATCCTACACATTTGTTGTTATGTTCTGTTGATTCCTTGGTTTGTTTTGAGTCCTGGCTGGCCTTGAACCCATTATGTAGCAGAGGATGAATTTGAACTGCTCATCCTCATGTCTCCACCCTGCAAGTATGTCACTATAACCAATTCTATGTAGTACTGGGGATTGAACTCAGGACTTCTGGCATGCTAAGTAGGCATTCTATCAACTGAACGACATCCCTAGCATTATCACACATCTCTTACAATACATGCATGCATGTATACATACATGCATGCACATATGTACATACATGAATATATATGCATACATACATGCATATATGTACACACATACACACATCCCAGAGAAGGGACTGAGGTGCATATTTTACATACCAAAGCAGAACTGGCCTCCAGGTTTTCCCAGCATCCCTCAGTCCTTACCTGGCATACCTTGCACCCAACCCTGAACTTTCTAGATCAGGGACTGGGCTACTCTTCCTCCATAGCCTCTTCCCTATATAATCCAGACATTTTGGTCTCCTTTCTCTCTCCTTCTATCTCTCACCCCACTCTCTGCACACACTGTTTGTCTCTTTCTCTCTCATCCCCCTTCCTTCTTTCTCCCTCTCCATGACAATAAACCTGCCTTTATACATTTTAATGGCTTGAATTGGTTCATTTGACCAGAGGAGAAATAACTTACCACATACATACACATACACCATAAATGCACACACAAAAGAAGGTAAAAAAAAAAAAGATGGAAATGGGCTTGAACAAAGCAACTAGAAGTCAGAAAATGCCAGCAGTCCACAAAATGGCTTAGATGAGGAGGAATGCTCACTCAAGCATCTAAACAGAGCACAGCCCCATGCACACCTGGAGTCCAGCCTTATGCAGTCCACAACAATGAGAAAATAAATTCTTGTTGTCTTAAAGCCATCACATCTGTGGCTGGTTTTTTTTATGACAGTCACTGGAAAATGCTATAGCAATAATAAATGTAAAATAGTAATTTTACTTTTCAAACAAGAATTTAAAAGGAATGTTACCACATAGATAGGAAAGCAAGCCTAAGGAAGCTGGGTGAACTCTTGGGGTTGGGCATTTCATGACCAGAATAAAATATGGTTAATTCTTAACACTAGAGATTATTGCACACCCCTGTTTTATGACCACCCCTCCCAGCTGGTTTCTGGACACTGAGATCTTCCCCTCTGGAGTAATTCTTGGAACCAATTACTTCTTCCAGAGCCAAAATGGGAGACTATTGACCGTCATCATCTCTCAGTAGAATCCCTTCTTTGTCCGCGATGGATCGGACTCACGTTATCCCTTGCCTTTGGTCTGTAGACCAGCAGTCCTATCTAGGACAAACAAACACCCTCTGTAGGTCTGAATCCGACAGAGGAAAAGGCTCTCAGTCCTGGCCCAGCTGGGTGGGCTGCCACACACAGAGGGAACAGCTGTGCAGGAAGAGGAGGAGAGGCTCCCAGCTGCCAACTGACAACATGCACCGATGCAGAGGCATCTCACTAGACTTGCTAGTCTTCAAGTATTCCCTAAGCATGTGGGATCTGGGATAAATGAGTCTGCATAAAGGGAAAGGGAAGAAAAATACAGGCTATTTTGGGCACTGTACCCTATGCTGGTTTAGATATAGATCTGGTACAAATGAGACCATGACTATCTGAGGAAATATTCAGCAGAGCTTCCTCCCCCTGTACAGTCTCAAAGGTTGTTCTACTCAAGCACACGTGGAACAGGACTCCTGACACCACCTGGAGTGTCAAGAGTATTTCCTGCCCCATTGGCTTAAGGACTGGGACAAACGCTGCAGATCCACAGGCATAAGTATAGCCTCACCCAGATAACACTCAGCTGTGTCACTTGAGAGAAAACAGTTAAAGTTGGGAGCATAGAAAAGACAAAAAGTTTAGATGTTTCCAATGCCTTATAGAGGATCCTCATGGAATTCCAAGGGGCTCTAACTCATCTCTGTGGACACTCAGACAGGGAAAACCAACATAATTCCAGATAACTTATCCTGTGACCAGAGCTGTCCCAAGCACTCTATGTATGCTGTTCCATGAAATTATTTACAAATTGTATAACTCTCCTGTGACAGTCAATCTGTATCCTCAAACTTTTAGGACAACTCCCCTACTTAACATCTTATGGCTAGACCATGTGATTAAAATCCAGTGCATTTATGGGAGTGGACATATTCAGTAAGAAAATTATTATATGATGACCTACATAATCTTTTAATCAAAATAGAAAGCCACCCAAAGTAGATCTCTCAGCAACCAATCTCCTACTTGTTTTGAACCACATAGAGGAATCCCATCATATAGTCAGGGCCCTTGAACACTCTCATGCATGTGACCCACTGTCGATCTTGATAACTTATTTCTCCTTAATCTGTATTATCATTTCACAACAAATAAAGTCATCTTCTAGGTTTGCATATCTGTGCGTTACTAACTTAAAGTGTCTGTCTATATACAGGGCCAAGAACCTGGAGAAAACACTCAACTCCATCCTAAAATACAATTACTCTATTTGACACTCATCCGGGAGTTGTAGAAACCTATTTTTGCTCTCTTGCTGCTAAACATTCCCCTCAGATCCCTTTCATTTTAATGTCCATAGCTGACAGCCAGCTGAACCAGTCAGTTCGATTAAAGTGCTGCCAGAATGTCTCTCCGTTCCTGGCTCAGGAATGATAGAGAGGTGATGGCAGACAATGTGGCAAGATTCATGCCCTGAGGAAAAGTAGGCGGTTGCAGCTGGACACCCCTTTCTCAGCTGCTTCACCTGAGCTGACCACAAGAAAGATGGCAGACCACAGGTATCTCTGCCTGACCAAGAACAGGATAAGATCCTCTGCAACCTACCACATCCCTTAGAATTGTTTCTGCTCTCCACAACAGGACCTAACTTTGTTGTTACTTTGGCTTTAAAAGTATCTCTCCCTTTCCTTTTGTTCCTGCTTCCTGTTTAGTGTCACATATGTCTAAAATATAAAATGTCTATTTCTAAAATTTAAACATTAATAACATGACTTATTCTGATGCTGTGGCATTTCTTGAGGAACTCATTTGAGACTAGCAAGTGACACTAAAACCTCTATGGACACTGACTCACTAAAACAGTTACAAATTAATGTATTTTACACTGTACAAAACCTTGGACAGGTGAGGGGAAGCATACCTGTCTCTGGCCCTATGGATGGTGAAAGCCAGCCCAGTCCTCCAGCTGCCTGGAGAATGCTCTCCCAAATTTCAGCTTCTCCACAGGAGAACTTTACATAAGGAATGACTTTTTTTCCTCTAGTATCTTTATGTTAAATTTTATCTTGAAATTTCCTGTTGTTTTCCATCAATCAGCTGACATGAGTCAGACAATTAAAAGCCATTAAAGCAGCTGCATTTGCCACTAACAGGTTCCCATGACAGAATACTGAAGTAATAGATCTGGGCAAACTGGGGCCTTCTCAAAGGCAATCTGCATGTGTATCAGGAACAGCTCTTTGCATGGTAAATATACATGGTTTTACCTTCCTTTTTGTTTTGGCTTTAAGTGGCTTTTTAAAATATCTCATCAGTAAACTCTGGGGAAGTTCACTGACTTATACAATCTTTAGATTCAGGTTTCTGAGACTGTTCCCTTTCTGGAAGGTAAACTAGTATAACATTAAGCAAAGGATCTCCTTTCAGCTGGATTAAATGTAAAGAACATTTTACAGGTAGTTCCTGTCATTTCTCGAACTGTGAAGAAACAGACATTATTAGATAATGTCTCTTCCTTGACCTACTTGATTGAGCACAAGGCCTGCTGGATCCCTGTTCCCATAAAGGTTACAATGAGCTGCAGCTACTAACTATAAATACAATTTCTTCCTCAACTTCTCATTCAGGCGATAGGCTAACATGTGAGTCAGCACCTTTCTTAAGAGGCTCAATGGAAGAAAATCATATTTCCCATCCTGACAGTGGCTCAAAGTCACTGCTCATCCCCAGAAGCACCACAGCTAAAAAATGACAAGGATTATGGAGGAACTCGGATCCGATGTTAAGGAAACGAAAGTAGAATGACATTGCATCCACGCAAACAGAAACTAAAAATGCTCAGTATCCAAGGAGGGATTCCATGAGTGATGCTCCAGGCCACTCAGTCAGTCAGTGCATTCCTCTCTTGGAGATTCCTTTGGAAGTAGAGAGTCAGACCAGGAACTTTCCATTTTCTCCCCCTTAACTGAATGGTATCAGTACAGAGACAGTCAGGTAGATCTATGGAATAGAATTGAAGACCCAAAAATGAACCCACACACCTATGGTCACTTGACCTTTGACAAAGAAGCTAAAACCATCCAGAGGAAAAAAAGACAGCATTTTCAACAAATGGTGCTGGTACAACTGGCGGTCAGCATGTAGAAGAATGCAAATTGACCCATTCTTATCACCTTGTACAAAGCTCAAGTCCAAGTGGATCAATGACCTCCACATAAAACCAGATACACTGAATCTAACAGAAGACAAAGTGGGGAAGAGCCTCAAACAAATGGGCACAGGGGAAATTTCTTGAATAGAACACCTCTTCAGCTCCTTCAGTCTTTCCCTTAACTCCTTCATTGGGCTCCTAGTGTTCAATCTGGTAGCTGGCTGCAAGCATCTGCATATGTATTTGTCAGACTCTGGCAGAGCCTCTCAAGGAGACAGCTATATCAGGCTCTTGCCAGAAAGCAAGCACTTCTTGGCATCAGTAATAGTGTCTGGATTTGGTGTCTGCAAACGGGATGGATCCCCAGGTGGGGCAGTCTCTGGATGGCCTTTCCTTCTCTCTGTTCCACTCTTTGTCTCCATATTTCCTTTAGACAGGAGCAATTCTGGGTTAAAATTTTAGAGATGAGTGGGTGGCCCCATCCCTCAACTGGGGGCTGTGCCTATCCTCTGGATATGGTCTCTAAAGGTTCTCCTTCCCTTTTGCTGGGTATTTCAACTAATGTCATCCCGGTTGGGTCTTGGGAGCCTCTTGCTTTCTTAGCATCTGGGACTTGCTGGTGGCTACCCCGAGTTCCCCATCCCCGATTGCTACACACCTCTGCTCAGTTTCCTGACCCTCTGTGCGTCACTCCCATCTCCTCCCATACCTGATCCTGCCCCCCTTTCCCCTCCTTCTCGTATCCTATTCCTAGTTCCCTCCCATGATTATTTTTATCCCCCTTCTTAGTAGGACTAAAGCATCCACACATTGCTTTTCCTTCTTCTTGAGCTTCATATGGTCTGTGAGTTGTATTGTGGATATTCTGAGCTTTTTGCCTAATATCTACTTATCAGTGAGTGCATACCATGTGTGTTCTTTTGTGATTGGGTAACCTCACTCAGGATGATATTTTCTAGTTCCATCCATTTGACTATGAATTTCATGAAGGCATTGCTTTTAATAGCTGAGTAGTATTCCATTACGTAATACATTTTGTAATACACTATGTAATACATTTTCTGTATCCATTCCTCTGTTTGAGGGACATCTCAGTTGTTTCAAGCTTCTGGCTATTATAAATATGCTATGAACATAGTGGAGCATGAGTTTTTGATCTTAGCCATTCTGACTAGTGTGACTAGTGGAATCTCAGGGTCCTTTTGATTTGCATTTCCCCGATGACTAAGGATGTTAAACATTTCTTTAGGTGCTTCTTGGCCATTCAAGATTCCTCAGTTGAGAATTCTTTGTTTATCTCTGTACCCCATTTTAAATAGGGTTATTTGATTTTCTGGAGTCTAATTTCTTGAGGTCTTTGTATATAATGGATATTAGTCTTCTATAGGATGTAGGGTTGGTAAAGATCTTTTCCCAATCTGAAGGTTGCCATTTTATCCTAATGGCAGTGTCCTTTGCCTTACAGAAGCTTTTCAATTTTATGAGGTCCCATTTGTTGATTATTGATCTTAGAGTATAAGCCACTGTTGTTCTGTTCAGGAAATTTTCCATGGTGCTCATGTGTACGAGACTCTTCTCCATTTTTTTCTTCTATTAGTTTGAGTGTATCTGGTTTGATGTGGAGGTCCTTGATCCACTTGTACTTAAGCTTTGTACAGGGTGATAAGAATGGATGGATTTGCATTCTTCTACATGTTGACCTCCAGTTGAACCAGCACCATTTGTTGAAAATCCTATCTCTTTTTCCTTGGATGGTTTTAGCTCCTTTGCCTAAGATCAAGTGACCATAGGTGTGTGGGTTCATTTCTGAGTCTTCCATTCTATTCCGTTGATCTACCTGCCTGTCTCTGTACCAATGCCATACAGTTTTTAATCACGATTGCTCTGTAATACAGCTGGAGGTCAGGGATGACGATTCCCCCAGAAGTTCTTTTATTGTTGAGGATAGTTTTCATTATCTTGGGTTTTTTATTATTCCAAATGAATTTGGAAATTGCTCTTTCTAACTCTATGAATTGAGTTGAAATATGATGGGGATTGCATTGAATCTGTAGGTTGCTTTTGGCAAGATGACCATTTTTACAATATTAATCTTGCCAATCCATGAGCCTGGGAGGCCTTTCCATCTTCTGAGATCTTCTTCAATTTCATTCTTCAGAGACTTGAAGTTCTTGTCATACAGATCTTTCACTTGCTTGGTTACAGTCACGCCTAGGCATTTTATATTACTTGTGACTATTGTGAAGGGTGTAGTTTCCTAATTTCTTTCTCAGCCTGATTTTCCTTTGAGTAGAGGAAGGCTACTGATTTTTTTGAGTTAATTTTATACCCAGCCACTTTGCTGAAGTTGTTTATCACGTTTAAGAGATCTCTGGTGGAATTTTTGGGGATACTTAAGTATAGATCATATCATCTACAAATAGTGATATTTTGACTTCTTCCTTTCCAATCTGTATCCCTTTGACCTCCTTTTGTTGTCTGATTGCTCCGGCTAGGACTTTGCGTACTATATTGAATAGGTAGGGAGAAAGTGGGCAGCCTTGTCTAGTCCCTGATTTTAGTGGGACCCACCAAAGTTTAAGTGAATACACACTTTCAAATGAAAATAAATGTGTATGACCTAATAATTACTACCATGAAGATAACATTTATCAAAAAGTAAAGATACAAGAGGAAGATGTAAAATAATAATTTTAGCATAAATGTAAACAGTAGATTAATTCGGCTGCTGTATTTCGTTACCTTAAGCTAGTCCCCAAAACCCACACAGAGAAATGAAGATTTATTTCAAAACACTGCTCAATAGCTGGGCAGTTAAATGATCTCCCTTAACTCCCTATGCTACTCTGGCTTCCTTCTGGCACCATGGCTGTGATTCTTGCAGTTTAATAATGGTCTAGCTCTCTCTTCAGAGAGTTTAATATTGGCCTATCTGTCTCTTCTTCAGATTGTTTTTTACCATGATGTCTTCCCAGACCCTCTCCTCATGGCTCTATTTTCTCTAGAGCAGATCTGAATCTCCTTTCCTCCTTCTGTCCTTCCCCTGGCTTGCAGAAGTTCTGCCCTATTCTCACTTCTGCTCAGCCATTGGATAATCAGCATTTATTGACAAGGCAATGAATAAATGGTAAGAATTGTTTACTCAAGACAAGAGATTCTAGACTTAAGCGGTACAATGCTATGTCCTTATTGAAGCAAGATTTGAGGGCAGAGAAATTAGCATTTGAACAACATAAGGATATCCTTTACACAGTGCACAAAGTCACTTTGCCTACAGTGAGATGAGTCATTAAACAGAAATAAGCTGACTCTTAATTTCATCATCTGAAAAAAAAATCAGTTAATACTTGCATAATCCTCCAGGCTCTATATGCTAGTAAGGTAGATTTTCCTCCATCCTCTGCACCTAATTTCCCTGAAACAATATTTACACATGGAGTCTAGATTTCTTTATATGGAGTAGCCCATTAAATGGTGAAATGGGTTATTCCTGAGAAACATGTAGAATTAAAGATTTGTCCTTTTATTATTTAGGCAAATATAATAATTGTCATTAAACTCGTATCTGTAAGATCATGCTACAATGATAGCTGCCCACTTTCAATATCACTACTCATGTCAAAAGCAATACAACTCAAGGAGTATATATTTCTAATGTTCAGCATTTAATTTCCAAAGTCTTCAGCTAGTTATCGGTCACATATTTAAAGAATCATTTTCCTTTACCAAGTTAAAAGTTAAACTTATCTATTTGCAGATGATATGATTGTATACATAAGCTACCCCCAAAAAATTCTGCCAGAGAACTCCGACAGCTGACTAACACCTTTAGCAAAGTGGTTGGATACAAAATTAACTCAAAAAAATCAGTAGTCCTCCTTTATACAAATGATAAACAGGCTGAGAAAGAAATTAGGGTAACAACACCCTTTACAATAGCCAGAAATAATATAAAATATCTTGATGCAACTCTAATCAAGCAAGTAAAAGATCTGTTTGGCAAAAATTTCAAGTCCCCAAAGCAAGAAATCAAAGAAGATCTCAGAAGATGGAAAGATCTCCCATGTTCATGGATCACTAGGATTAATGTAATAAAAATGGCTATCTTACCAAAAGCAATCTACAGATTCAATGCAATCCCCATCAAAATCCCAACACAATTCTTCACAGACATACAAAGAGCAATTCTCAACTTCATATGGAAAAAAACCCCACAGGATAGCCAAAACAATCCTGAACAATAAAAGAACTTCTGCGACAATCACCATCCCTACCTCAAGTTGTACTACAGAGCAATAGTGATAAAAACTGGGTGGTATTGGTACAGAAACAAACAGATTGATCAATCAAAACAAACATCAAGAAATAAAACCACACACCTATGGTCACTTTATTTTTGATGAAGAAGCCAAAACCATACAATGGAAAACAGAAAACATCTCCAACAAATGATGCTGGTCTAATCGGCTGACTGCATGTAGACGTTGTGTCCAGCGATAGACAAGGTTCTACCTCATGCTGCAGCTGTATTTGGTAGTATGTAAGAGTCACCCAAGTGGTACTGGTTTTGAATGCATGAAGGGACCATGAAAAGCACCTGAAGCTTGACACTGTGTGAGCCATGGAAGGCCATTGGTGAAGGTACAGCCTCAATGTCAGTTGACAGCCCGGGACTGAAAGGTTTACTACACAAAGAAGTTGAGGCTTGGCCATAAAGAGAGCTTATGAGTGTCTGTTGGTGAAGCTTAGGTACAGTGTAAGACTCCAGCAAATTAGAAATGCCAGTACCATGGGATAATCACCAATAGCAGCAGGAGCAGTATGGAGTCAACCAGAGCCTAGAATCCTACAGAAGGCACAGCTAAGAAGTGACACAAGCCCTTTGGAGGAGCCCAGGAGATCATGTGTAGATCCAAGACATTGGAACAGGAAGCTGTGAAGTTGAAGTTGCCTTGGAGACCCGAAGATGTTAGATATATCAGAGCCATGGGATACCTGCCAGGGAAAGCTGCTGTCACAAAATGGAACCAGCCCAAGGGGAAGAAGTTTGTTGCAGTCAACAAAGATGGAAAAGAAGTGGAGATCTGAAGACTGCTTTGCCATCAGACATGGAGACATCAGAGTTTGGAGTTTGCCTAGCTGGTTTCCTGCCTTGCTTTGGGGATTACACGGGATGAATCTCAGAAGAGACTTTGAATTTTGGACTTTTAACATTGTTGAAATTGCTATAGACTATGGGCACTTTGGAAGTTGGACTAAATGTACCTATTTTATTATATATGGCTAGGTACAGCCCCCATAGACTCACATGTTTGAACAACCCAATGGGAGCCAGGAAGTAGAATGTGATGGTTTGTCTATGCCTGGGCCAGGGTGTGGCACTACTAGGTGGAGTGACCTTGTCCTAGATGCCTAGAAGCCAGTCCCCTCCTAGCAGCCTCCAGATGAAGATGTAGAACTCTCAGCTTCTCCTGCACCATCCCTGCCTGGATGCTGCCATGCTCCCACCTTGATGATAACAGACTGGACCTCTGAACCTGTAAGCCAGCCCCAATTAAATGTTGTCCTTATAAGAGTTTCCTTAGTCATGGTGTCTCTTCACAGCAATGGAAACCCTAACATAACACAATTACCACACATAACACAAGTACCAATCCCTGACACCGTTAATTATACTCTTTTATGCTTGCAGATAGGAGTCCAGCATGACTGTCCCTTGAGAGGCTCCACCCAGCAGCTGACACAGATGGATGCAGACTCTCATAGCCGAAGAGTGGATGGAGCTTGGGTACTGTTACGTAAGAGTATAGGGAAGGATTGCAGGCCCTAAAGGGGATAGGAATGCCTCAGGAAGACCAACAGTATCAACCAACCTGGACCCTTGGAGCTCTCAGAGACTGAAGCACCAACCAAACAGCATACATGGGCTGGACGTAGGCCTCCCCACACATATGTAGCAGATGTGCAACTTGGTCTTCACTTGAGTCCTGAACAACTGGATCAGGGCTGTCTCCAAATCTGTTGCCTGTCAGTGGGATATGTTCTTTTAGCTGGCTGCCTTGTCTAGCCTCAGTGGAAGAAGATACACCAAGCCCTGAGGAGACTTGATGTGCCAGGGTTGGGGGGGACTCTCAGGGGAAGGGACTCTATCCTTTCAGAGGAGAAGGGGAGGGAGAATGGAGGAAGGGTTGTGGGAGGGAGTAACTGGGAGATGGCAGTGATTGGGATGTAAAGTGAATAAAAAATAAAATAAAGTTAAACTTTTTATTGGATATTTTATTTATTTACATGTTGAATGTTATCCCCTTTCGAGGTTTCCCCTCCATAAACCCCCTATCCCATCCCTCCTCCCCCTGCTTCTATGAGGGTGCTCCCCCACCCACCCACTCCCACCTCACCAGTTTGGCATTCCCCTACACTGGGGCATCCATTCACCTACAGAGGGGCATCGAGCCTTCACATGACCAAGGGCCTCCCCTCCTATTGATGCCAGATAAGGCCATCCTCTGCTACCTATGCAGCTGGAGCCATGGGTCCCTCCATGTGTACTCTTTGGTTGGTGGTCCCTGGGAGCTCAGCAGGTCTGGTTGGTTAATATTGTTATTCATCCTATGGGTTTGCAAACCCCTTCAGTTCCTTCAGTTCTTTCCCTAGCTCCTCCACTGGGGTCCTTTTGTCAGTCCAGTGGTTGGCTGAGAGTATCTATATCTGTATTGGTCAGGTTCTAGCAGAGCCTCTCAGGAGACAGCTATATCAGGCTCCTATCAGCAAGCACTTCTTGCCATCTGCCATAGTGTCTGGGTTAGGTGTCTGTGCATGGGATGGATTCCCAGGTGGGGCAGTCTCTGGATGGCCTTTCCTTCAGTCTCTGATCCACACATTGTCCCTGTATTTCCTTTAGACAGGAGCCCTTTTGGGTTAAGAATTTGGAGATGAGTGGGTGGCCCCATCCTTCAACCAGGGGCCTTGCCTAACCTCTGGATATGGTCTCTACAGGTTCCCCTTCCCCTTTATTGGACATTTTAGCTAACAACCTTAAAAGTTTATCCTTTCTAAGTCATCAGTAGTTAAATTAATTCTTAATATATACAGAAGGAAAAAATTCAAACTCAGTAAGCTAAAACCACTAAACATTTATTAGGTCTCGAGAGTTTGCAGGTCAGCTGAGCAGTGAATCAGGTCACTGCTGAGCTCAATCCTGCATCATCTAATCAGCTTCCAAGTGGGGTAAGAGCCTTTAACTTGGCTGACCTTCTGTGTATGCGGGGACCTAGGGACAGCCAGCTCTAGAACCATCTAAATTTGGTTGGGTCCATTGAGTTCATTTCCAATGGTCTCTTACTCATACTCTAGTTTTGATTACATAGTGAAGTCAAGAGAAGCTCCAAGGGCATCCAGCTCTATTGTCAGTCGGGGTTTGGGTTCAGCTGCTATTCCTTTCACTACTTTTAGGCATTTTCCTCCAGGCACTTATTTCTTAAGTTTATCTTTGGGTTTTTTTCTCATTGTCTTGCCATGGATACTTGGAACAGTGTTACACGTGTAATAAATATCTGTGATGGGTGTCAACTGGACTGGATTTAGAGTTACTATGGAAACATACCTCTTGGAGTACTGAGAAGAGGCTTTTCAGAAAGGCCCAACTGAGTAGAAAAGACCCGCTCCAAATGCAAGCAGCCTTATCCAATGAGCTATCCAACTGGAGCAAATAAAAAGGAGAAATCAAGGTGAATGCCAGCATCCATTCATTCTGGGCTTCAGATAAATTATGAGTTTACCTCGCACTCCTGATTTACCCACCATGACAGATTGTACTGTTCTGCAACCAGGAGCCCGAATAAACCCTCCCTTCCTTGTGTGGCTTTTTTTCAGGTATTTTGTGGCATCAACTAGAAAAATATTACACAATGGTATGCTTTAAAATGCTTTAAAAGTCCTCTAACTAGGAAAAAAGGATATAAAATATGTGGATTTCCTTAATTTAACCATTCCTTGGTTTCAAAACATCATGGTGCCCATTATAAATATATACAATTTTTCATTAAAGTAAGTGGATATTTGACTAATCTTTTTATTCTCTAAGCTATCAGTTCAATAAGGCACGAGAGTCTAGGTCTTGTCAGTGTCAAGGTTTCAACTCCACTCACCATTCTGGCAGAAGGGGACTGAGTCCATGTCTGCTAAATAAATGAATGGGAAATCTCAGCACAGGGGGTTCAATTCTAAGCCAAGGAAGCTGGTGGAAGGCTGTGAGCAGAAGTCAAATAGACAGAGGGTGTGGTCCACAGCACCCAATCACTGGCCTGTGAGATAGGTAAGGTAAGCAAAGAGAAGAGCAGACATTCAACTTGACCAAACTTGGAATGCACATGCTCTGGGATGCCCATGAATGATTAAGATTTGGATGCTGAGGGAGGAACCACCCTCCCATCTTACTCCACAGGGAAACTATAAACATTGGTGGATGTTAACACAGAGAATGTAAGAATTTCAATGTCATGCATGTATAAACAGCACAGATATCCTTATGTGACTTTTAGTTTAATATATCAAATAAAGGGTACTGAAAAGGGACCTACCATTCTTGCTAATAATCTGTGTACTTAATTTTTATCTGAAGACCATTAATTATGCTTGGATTGATTGACTAAAATTCTGATCCTTTTTATCTCTACTATGTGGGAAAAAATAAACCTACATTTTATTATCCTTTGGTTTTGTTAACAGAAGGAGGATGAGCAAAAGCCTTTACTAAGCAATGCCAATCCCTGCCAAGCACACTCTGCCCAACTGAAGTCAAGGACTCACCTGAATTCAATCATCCATGGCCCGGGGCAGAGTGAAGGAGCATCAAACCAGCTGCGAAGGGGCAAACTGGAATCTTCTGGATAAGAGAGGCTAGTCCTCAGAGAAGCAAAATGGAAATGTGCCCTGAGCTACTATCCTCTGAGCCAAGCAACAGCCATCTTGGGGCATTCACCTGCACCTTTGCTAAAGATCACATCAGCTGAGGCTGTTTGTGTTTTATAGTCTCACAGATAGGGACAGAGATCCTATTAGATCCTCGCCTGCAGATGGCTGCTCCTTACCATCTGCTGTGCACAGCTCTTCCTTACTTGCAATGGCAAGGATGAGGGGCTCTAAAATATCTATCATATACCTGGAAAGGCAGACTAAAGCATAGACCACATTGCTGGGGGGAGACCCTCATCCTGCTGGGTAAAGGCTTTGTAAGTCTGGTCTAGTGGAAGGAGGAGCACATACGACACGTAAGTAACCTCTCACCTGTGCTCTGTAAGGAACCCCAATAAACCCATTGGTTTCCCAGAGTAAACTTAAGTAGTATCCTACCTCAGTTTGTGGTTGGAACCTTAGGGGAGGGTTTGACATTGTTTCTGTCTCCCTCTGGGAAGGAATTTTAGCCACAGTTATTACTTCCTAAGTGGGCTAGCCCTCCTGATTCAGCATGCATGTTACTTTCTGACATCTTAAGCTCACTTCTCCAGAGACCAAATTGTGGCAGGAGTAGCCCCGGCAATTTCCACTGATTCTTCTTCTTCTGAAACACTGACGATTTGGTGGAGGGGAAGGACTAGGTAGCTCTCAGTGCTCTTTGGCCAACTAACCCAGATACAAACAGAGATTACTGCTGCACTGGTTGAGTTTCACACTTATTCTTGCAGTACTCATATCTTACTTTGCAACCAGACAACTCTTCCCTTAATCAGAAAACATCTTGTCAAATAAAAATTTATGTTCAAAGTCATAGAGCTACAGGATCTGACAGTGAGAAGGAAACATTTGCACTGACCATGCCTTGCATGTCACTTTGAGAAAATTCAACAAGTAAATGTTTTTCTTGAAATATTACAAAGCAGACACAGGGATGCCCAGACATTTATTATGACTTAACAACGCCTACTTAGTCAGATGTTGAACTACAGCGATCTCTTTTCTTTCTGGTTTGACTAAATTTGGCCAGCCAGAAGCAATTTTAGTACAAATAACATCAAAACACAAATACTCACATGTGTACATTTATATAAATACTTGATTTTAGTTACATAAAATACTAACAAAAGCAATCCTGCCCCAATACCCCAAATCCACTAAAAACATAGGCAATTATGAAGCTCCAGGGGTCAATCGGTTATTACAGACATAGAAATTTCTGTACCCAAATTCATAATCAAATCTGAATTTCCCTCTCTTCTCTTCTCATTGATGGCGATGAATTCCCTAAAATACTGGATTATTTTTAAGTACAATGCTATAAAAATTAGAAAATTGGCCATTCTACAAACAAATTTAAATTACAGTCTTCTCTTTTGACTAGAGAAAAATTGCTATCAGAATTAAGTTATATCCTTATATTTATTTTTTATTCTTTAATCTTGTTTTACAGTCCAGTCTTTATCCCACCTTGTCAGCCCTATGACAGCTCCTCATCCCATTCCTCCTTCCCTCCACCCCCACCCCGTCTCCAAGAGGGTGTCTCCATTCCCGACCCTCACCACACCAGACCTCCCCACTCCCTGGGGCCTCAAGTCCCTTGGGGGTTAGGTCTATCTTCTTTCATTGAGGCCAAGGCAGGCAGTCCTCTGCTGTATATTTGTACTGTCAGGGGCCTCAAACCAGCAGGTTTATGCTGCCTGGTTGGTGGCTCAGTGTCTGAGAGATCTTGGGGGGTCCAGGTTAGTTGAGACTGCTGGTCTTCCTGTGGGACTGCCCTCCTCCTCAGCTTCTTCCAGCTTTTCCCTAATTCAATCACAGGAGTCTCTTGCTTCTCTCCAATAGATGGGTGTAAGTGTCTGCATCTGACTCTTTCAGCTGCTTGTTTGGCCTTTTGGAGGGCAGTCATGCTAGGCTCCTGCTTGCAAGCGCACCACAGCATCATTAACAGTGTCAGGCCTTGGGGCCTCCCCTTGAGCTGGATCCCAATTTGGGCCTGTCACTGGACCTCCCTTCCTTCCCTCTCTTCTCCATTTTTGTTCCTGCAGTTTTTATTTCTATTTTTATTTTCTTTTAGACAGGAACAATTCCGGTCAGAGATTTTGACTGGCAACCCCACCCTTCCACTTGATGTCCTGTCTTTCTGCTGGAGGTGGGTTCTACAAGTTCCCACTCCTCACTTTAGGGCGTGTCATCTAATATCCCTCCCTTTGAGTACTGAATCCTTCACCTCCCAGGTCTCTGGTACATTCTAAAGGGTCCCCCCTCCTCCTACCTCCTGAGGTTGCCTGTTTCTTTCCGCTGGCCCTAAGAACTTTGGTCCTATTCCCCCAGCCAGTACCTAATCATGTTACCCTTTTCCCTTCCCTGTCCCTTTCCCACCTAGGTCCCTCCCTCCCTCTGCCCCCAAAATGCATGTTCTCTCCATTAGTGCATGCCTTTAATCCCAGCACTCTAGAGGCATGGGAGGTGGATCTCTGTGAGTCCAAAGCCAGTCTGATCTGCAAAACAAGCTTCAGGTCAGCCAGGGTTACACAAAGAGAAACAGTATCTTGAAAAACAAAGACTTAAGGAAAGAAGCTAACAGATAATTTTTTCTTTTTATAATGTAAGGGTATGCTCATTTTGTAACTTCATAACTTGTATTGGGGTGCATCAGGAATATGCTTAGATTCCATAAAATGTCCATGGCTAATCTATTAGGATATATACGTATAGTGGATTAAATTAATATATAAAAGGATATATTAATGTTCTAACTGAATATTTTATGATGTGGTCTTGCCTGTAAATCAGGTTGTTATAGATAATTGGTTGTGATGAACTCCCACAAGAGAGAGATGAGCCCAGAGGCTCACAAACCTACCCCTCTGATAAGAAATTGGTCATCTGACACAGAGGCACTCGGGAGGAGCACAATGTGGAGACAAAGTAGAGACTGGACTGGTGGTACCACAAATTAAGGACTGTATTTTGATTTAGAAGCTCATCCTATCAGTACAAAGAGACCTTTATTGTTCTGGTTAGGGTTTTTTCTGAGATGGGGTTTCTCTGTGTATCCCTGGCTATGCTAGAACTCATGCTGTAGACCAGGCTGGCCAAGAACTCAGAGATCCATCTGCCTCTACCTCCCAAGGGCTGGTACCCAAGCTGTGTGCTACCATGCCCAGCTAGTAGGTAGAGATCTTGTTTTGTCCTTCTACATGTAGGTGTCCAGTTGTCCTAACAGCATTTATTAAAAAGGTTATCTTTTCTTCAAGGTCCTTTTTGTGCCTGTGTCAAAACTCAGGTAGCTGTAGTTGCCTGAGTTTATTCTTGGCTCCTCCCTTCTGCGCCACTGTGCAGTTTGTAATGATGACTCTGAAATATTTTTAAATGGTACATTGCGATGCCAACGTCTTGTTCCTTCTGCTCAGGCCTATTTTGGCCCATTTGAGAGATTTTGTGCTTCCTTATGAACTTTAAGGGTTGATATTCACATTCTGTGGAAGAGAGTCACCGTGGTTTTGGTGTGAACTGTGTTGAATCAGTAGACTGCTTTTCCTACCGCAGTCATTTCTACAATATTAATTCTGCTGATTTGTTGATTCGTGAGCATTGAAGGTATCTCCATTTCCTGCAGTCTTTCTTCAATCTATTGTTTTAGAAAGCTTCCACCTCATCGGTTAAATTTATTCAGAAGCATTTTCCACTTTCTAAAGGCTATCATGAGTGAAATGTTTTTTGTCTTGTTGTTTTGTTTTATCTGCCGTCTGAACAAATTTGTTATTGGAACGTAGGAAAGCCACTCAATTTTATGTATTGATTTTACATTCAGATACATTGCAGAAAGTGTTTATGAGATCTAAAGAAAGCTTTTGAAACTCTTAAGTATAAACTCACATTATTGGCAGATGGTGGCAATTTTATTTCTCCCTTTCATCTTTGAATTATTGTGTTTTCTTGTCCCTTGCTTCTCTAGCTAAAACTTCAAGTGCTACACAGAATAAAAGTGGAGAGTGTTAAACCACACTCTGATTCCTGACTTTAGAGGAAATTTGCTCAACTTTCCCCCTACTTGATACACTATTCACTATAGATTTGCCCTATGTAGCTTTTATACAGTAAGGATCCATCCTTGTGCTTCTAGTGCCTAAGGGGCTTTTATCATGACACTATGCTGATGTTTACAAAGCACCTTTCTTCCCGATAATGAAATATCATATGACTTCTGTCACAGATTCTATTCTTATGCTGCATTAGACTTATTGATGTGAAACCAGCTTGGTTGTGGGATGCACTTTTTCACCAGGTTGTCGAATTCAATTTGCAAGTAATTTGTTGATACTTGTCAAGACTCACCACAAAAACTTGGATTCAAGGTTCTACTTCAACGCTGTGCCCTTAGCACTTTTGGTATCAGGTTCTTAGTGGCTCCATAAACTGAATTTGAAAGCATTTCTTCACTTTCTAGTTTATGGAATATGTGCTATTGTTAAGAGGCTCGATGGTTGCTGTAATAAAATATTCTTACCAAAATCAACTTGGGGAAAACTACTTGAAGAACTAGTCTGCCGCCATATCTCTTTAGGGGCCTCATGAATAAGTGCCTCTTTGGATTCCTGTCGGGAGGTTGGATGTTGTGAACTGAGCAGTAGCAAAATCATCTCTTCGTGAGGGACGCCCAAAGTGGTGAATCCACAGATGACCTCCATCCCTGCTAGCCATCCTCCTAGATTATTGAAAACAAGCGTGGAGAGACTTCGAAAGAAAGAGCCAGTTTCTATCCACATACTCATCTTTTTACTTATGTCACCGAACTGTCCAACGTTTGGACATCCCACCACGATGAGGTCATCTATAAGTTCATGCTTGCAAAGCACTCAATTGAATCTAATTACCCCAGAATATGCAAAATAAAATTTACATCACACATCTAAAAGAATGCAACACATGGCAGCAATATAGAAATGTTCACAATATTTTATATTTCTGACTTTGTGTTGGACAAGTTTCTTCATCTATTTGCAGCTTCATATGGCCAAGGGATGGAAGGCTAGGCATGATAGAATTTGAATAAAGATGATATTTACCAAACTCTGGAAATCCAGATCCCCTACTTTACCTCATCCCTGCAATGCTACCAATAGCAACACTTTCAGCACATCTGAGTATATTTTTGGTCTTTTGAAACATCCCAATATTCATGTGCAGATTATTTAACTATACATGAATAGGGAAGTTAAAACATCCATTTTTAAAAAGAATAATATCTGGATCCTCAGGTAGTACTATGTTCAATTTTCTGAGGAATTGCCAGACTTATTTCCTAAGTGGTTGAACCAGCTTGCAATCCCACCAGCAATGGAGGAGTGTTCCTCTTTCTCCACATCTTTGCCAGCATCTGCTGTCACCTGAGTTTGTGATCTTAGCCATTCTGACTGGTGTGAGGGAGAATCTCAGGCTTGTTTTGATTTGCATTTCCCTGATGACTAAAGATGTTGAACATTTTTTAGGTGCTTCTTGGCCATTCGAGATTCCTCAGTTGAGAATTCTTTGCTTAGCTCTGTACCCCATTTTTAAGTAGTGTTATTTGGTTCTTTGGAGTCTAACGTCCTGAGTTCTTTGTACATATAGATATTAGTCTTCTATGGGATGTAGGATTAGTAAGGATATTTCCTCTGGTTGCCATTTTTGTCCTCACAGTGTCCTTTGCCTTACAGAAGCTCTTCAATTTTATGAGATCCTATTTGTCTATAGTGGATCTTAGAGCCTAGGACATTGGTGTTCTGTTCAGGAAAATTTCCCCTATGCTGATGTGTTCGGAACCCTTTCCCAGTTTCTCTTCTAATAGATTCAGTGTATCTGGTTTTATGTGGAGGTCTTTGATCCACTTGGACATGAACTGTGTACAAGGAGATTAGAATGGATCAATTTGCATTCTTCTACAGGCTGACTGCTACTTAAGCCAGTGCCATTTGTTGAAAATGCTATTTATTTTCCACTGGATGGTTTTAGCTTCTTTGTCAAATATCAAGTGACCATAGGTATGTGGGTTCATTTCTGGATCTTCAATTCTATTCGACTGATCTACATGCCTGTATCTGTACCAATACCATGCTGTAACATATAACAAGGGCACATGCTCCACTATGTTCATGGCAGCCTTATTTATAATAGCCAGAAGCTGGAAACCACCTAGATATTCCTCCACAGAGGAATGGATACAGAAAATGTGGTACATTTACATAATGGAGTATTACTCAGGTATTAAAAACAATGACTTCACGCAATTCACAGGCAAATGGATGGAACTAGAAAATATCATCCTGAGTAAAGTAACCCAGTCACAAAAGAACACACATGGTATGCACCCACTGATAAGAGGATATTAGAAAAAAAGCTAGGAATACCCATGATAATTCACAAACCATATGAGGCTCAAGAAGGAAAACCAAAGTGTGAATGCTTTAGTCCTAATTAGAAGGGGGAACAAAATAATCATGGGAGGTAGTGGATGGGAGTGACTTGGGAGGAAGAAAGGAGGAGGAGAGATCAAAAGGGGAGGGGGTGAAAGGAGATAGGGGAGATGAATAGCAATGGGGGTGGGGGACTGGGGGTAGCCACCAGAAAGTCCCAGATGCCAGGAAAGCAAAGGGTTCCCAGGACCCAACCGGGATGACATTAGCTGAAATACCCAACACAGGACAGGGAGAACCTGTAGACACCATATTCAGAGGATAGGGACATCCCCTAGTTGAGTGATGGGGCCACCCACTTGTCTCTAAAACTTTAACCCAGAATTACTCCTGTCTAAAGGAAATACGGAGACAAAGTGTGGAGCAGAGATTGAAGGAAAGGCCATCCAGAGACTGCCCCACTTGGGGATTCATCCCATATGCAGACACCAAACACAATCACTATTACTGATGCCAAGAATTGCTTGCTGACAAGAGCCAGATATGGATGTCTCCTGAGAGACTCTGCCAGAGCCTCACTGATATAGATGCAGATGCTGGCAGCTAAGCATGGGGCATTTCCTGTGGCTATAACAGTTATGAAGGTAAATATACTTATGTATTCATGTTATGTTCATTAGAAAAGTGATAGAGCTAATAATCAGATGATAGAGGTGATTGATAGATATAGTAGACAGACAGATGGACAGATGGACAGACGGACATCATATCTAAAGTTGTGTGGCCTACTCACACACACTCACTCTGTCCACTTTCATCCCTAGTTCACCTTCTCAAGACCTATATTCCAACTGACTAGTTACCAGGTTTAGAAGAACGTTTCTTCAAGCTTCAGAACTTCTATAATACATTACTACATGAATAAATATCTTCTTGCCCTAAAATAATGTCCAGGACTAAAACGACTGCACGAAAGCAAATGAGTATTTCAGAGAATTAAATACAAAGTTATGATATGCAAGTGGTTTCAAACAGAAAGACGTCTACCTGTTCTTTTCAATCTAGTAGTTAAAAAACATTTTGTTCCGCATTGTTGTGGCCCTTAACCGTGGTAAACGTCATACTCGGTCTGCTCCTTCTCTTCTCTGTGATTGCCTTGATCTTTTGTTATTTCTGCACTGATTAGTCCAATTATATTTAGTATTTATCAACAATTAAATAAATTATTAAACTATAAATTTGACTTTCACAACTTCGCAAATATGTCAGGTTTGTCATTCACCATTAATTCTATTATTCATTTCATCCGCTATTGCCAGGATGTTCCTGAAATGGAGAAATGGAGGGCCATTCATGCTTGCTCCCCTTCCCTGGTGTCTCTGTGGTAAGATTAAAGAATCCAAGTGACTGTGGCACTATGCAACCATTTGTTCTATCTTACTGCTTGGTGCACTTTGCCTTAGTTTATTTCATAGCTTTATTCGTGTGTGTGTGTGTGTGTGTGTGTGTGTGTGTGTCTGTGTGTGTGCGTGCGTGTGCGTGTGCACAACATGTTGCTGCCATGTCTAAAAGGCATCAGATCTCCTGGAACTGAAGCTATAGGCTGTTGTGAACCCATATAGATGCTAAGACCAAATCTGAGGCCCTCTGCAACAGCAGCACGCACTCTGAACCACAGCCATCTCCCGAGGCCCAGGTGTCTTTTGGTGTTGTTCCATATAATGACTTTCTCCTCAAATGGGACAAACAGATAATTTTCAGCACAGTTCTGGCTTGTGTTTGGTCTTCTCCACAATTTCTTGCTGTTTCATTTTCTTCAATACATGGAATTTCAAAAGTTTTCTTTTACTTTTATAATGTGCAGTATTTTCGGAGACATGCATTTGACTCTACTGGTGCTAACCTTTAAGTGTGGGGTTTTTGTTTGTTTTGTTTCTGGTCTTTCTCGTATATTTGATGCTTTTGTTAAATAAAAGCTGAGGTTTTATATAGCAAATGCTGTCGTGGGATTTCAACATTATGTATTTAAGTGTTTTCATTTTCATGTTTTGCACCAATTACTTTGTCTGTATTCCATTTTTATGGCCCCTGTGGTGATTTGCTAAATCATGATACCACATTTCATCCACATTTTATTTTTGGCATCTCAGCCTAACGAAATGCTGTAGTCCAGGTTTCCCTTTCCCTGCAGACTGACTGAGAGGGGTTGCTCATTCAACCACTTTCTTCTTTCTGTTTCAGACTCAAAATACATCCCAGAGAGATCCTAGACACATCGCCCTTGCACCTTTCAATTAGCCATGCAAAGAGCTTTCACTGGTTATGGTTATTGTTGTCTGATTTTATACTTAGTAATACACTATGCTCGAATCACTGACCTTTTCCCTATATTCATCTTCTGATGCTGACCAATCCTGGGTGGGTTGTTGCTCTCTGCCGTTTCACTTTTAGACGTCTCCCTATGCAGCTCATCTCAGAAAGCTTTCATCGACACCTCTTTTGGTTTAATAACGTTTCCCTAGTGTTTCTTTAAGGCTTTCTGATTCTCATTGTCTTAAAAGGTTTTTGCAACAACCTCATGATAATATTTTCTTGGTTTCTGTTCTCCTTTTTCTTTAGAATGATGCTCCCCTTTCCTGATCAGTGGCTTTCCACATGGGTTTTATTTCTCTTCTTGTCCTTGAATAAAGCAGAATATACTGGGCTGAAACACTCCCTGGGGGATCCATTCAGTGGCTTGCCCAAAATGCTGTTGGTCTTGTGAGTAGTTCTCACACTGATAACTGGGGAGTGAATTATTGTGAAGAAAGCCCAGGGTAGTGTATAGTCCCCAGTGACACGATGATTAGCATTCTCAACTTGACAAAAACCTAAAATCACCTGGGGGAAGAACATGTGGGCATTCCTGTGTGGGATTACTATGATCACATTAATTGACGGAGAAGACATATCTTAGTTATGGGTGGGACCATTCCTGAGCCAGAGGATGCTGGTGAGTGTTGAGTATAAAGTGGAGAAGGATGTTGGTACCGGTCATCATTCTGATCTGCTCCTGATACAATTTGACCAGTTGCCTCAAGCTTCTGCCACATTGGCTTCCTGATGATGATGGAGTAAACCTTTGAATTGTGAGCATGACTAAGCCCTTTCTTCCTTAGGTTGCTTTTATTGAGATATTATAGCATAACAACAGGAAAAGAAACTGAGATGAATGGTAAATGTATCTGGTTCAATGTTATGTCAGTATCTTGGTTCATTATCCCTGAGGTGACGAATTCCATCCCCAGATCCCGTGGCTGTCAGAACTCTTCCCATGGCATCTCCCTTCTACTGTACATCCTCTACATCTTACTGTATATTTCGTTCATTCTTACACTGCTATCTGTAGCTTCATATTTTTATATTATCTTGGGTGTTGGGAAATTGAAGTGTTCTGCTTAGAGCTGCTGGGTAATGGGTAGTTAAAACTTACATTTAATTCCCAAGCTCTCATATCTAATAAAGTTCTTAGTGTATAATAATTAACTCCTAACTCTTCTGCCTTTTTCTAGTCTATTCATGTTGGCTAGATTATAGCCCCCAAAAGTCATGTGTTGAAGTTCAAATGTAGTTGGTATTTGGGACCATAGTTTTAATTAAGTTAGGATGATAAGTACAGGATTTTACTGTGGCACTTTATATCACATTTATATAATCCTTGTTCTTATTCCTTTCCATCCCATCCTCTCCTCCCCTGACCTCTTCTCTCCCACTCCTTTCTTCTTGTTGCACATCCTTATTTTTGGGAGGCAGGAGACTTCATGTGTGCCACAGTACATGTGTGGAGGTCTATGGCAATCAGTTATCTGTGTGAAGTTCAGGAATGAGTCTCAGAATGTGGGCCTGGTGGAGACCACTTCACCTGCTGATTGGTTTCCTGGACCTTCCTTCTTCAGTATGAGAGAGTGGTACACAGAGGTCATGGGATTTGAAAGCAAACTGTCAGAATCTGTGTCCTCATCCGCACCGTCCAGATGAACTTGAGTTGTCTTACCTACAGCGTCCTTCTCCACAGAAGGCACACATAGGTCACAGAACAAATAATGCACAAAAACTACTTACTAGGGGATTTATAGACAGGAAATGTTCAACATGTGATTCTCTGGTATTGTCACACCAGTAGGTTCAGGTATCTGATGCCAAGGACAGATTTTCTTCTTTCTTAGAAATCTCAGCCAAAGCAAGTTTCCCTTCTCCTTGCTCTCCAAAGCAGCCATTAGCTGAGCTAGATATTTATTTTGAATGCTTTATTGAGCAGCAGCATCTGTGCCCTGGGAAAATAAAGTTTTGTAGATAAAACCAATTTTAAAGACCTACATAATACAGATAATGTTGCAAAAGAAGCAGGTAGAAGAGATGTGGGAACCAAATGGTGGGGCCATGGAGTGGTCTTCTGGAGAAGGCCTGGCTGTAATAATCTAGAACACAGAGCCACAGTGAATGAACACTGCAGGATAATAGGAAGAGACTCCCAGGAAGGGAAAGTTGGGTGAGGGTTGACAGGAGGAAGACTGAGGGAGTTAGCGGGGTGAGCGTGATCCCCAGCACCTTGTGTACAAGTGTGATGCTCTCAGAAATAAAAATAATGAATGTTTCCTAAATTTCAGTTTGACTCTAAAGTAAACCAATTTTTACCTAGCCCTGCCCTGAGTCGTGCCCAGCTTTCTCCCACTCTTTGGAGTTCCTTGTGACTTTGTTGCCTTGTGACTATGGGTAACACAATTCTTATCTTCTCAGGACAACTGTTTGGCTGATTAGTTTGTCAGTCTCTGTGCTGGATGGTTCTATGCCAGCTTGGTAAAAAATTAAAGTCATCTGAGGGAAGGCGGCATCAATTAAGAAAATTTCTCAGGAAGAACTATTTCCAACTTTCGAGGCCCTGCCAGACTGCTTTCCAGAATGGTTACACAGGCTGGCAATCCCACCATCGTTCCCACATCTTTGCCATATTCTGCTGTACCTGGGTTTTTGGTGTGGGGTGGAAGAATCTCAGGATTGTTTTGATTTGCATTTTCCTAATGACTAAGGATGTTAAACATTTTTTCTATTATTGAATATTTTTATTTACATTTCAAATGTTACTCCCTTTCCCAGTTTCCCAGCCATAAGCCCCTATCCCATCCCACTCCCCTTCTTCTATAAGGGTGTTCCCCTCCCATCTACCCCTGCTTCCCCCCCAATATTCCCCAACACTGGGGGTCCAACCTTGGAAAGACCAAGGGCTTCTCCTTCCATTGGTGCCCAACAAAGCCATCCTCTGCTACATATGCAGCTGGAGCCATGGGTCTGTCCATGTATAGTCTTTGGGTAGTGGTTTAGTCCCTGGGAGCTCTGCTTGGTTGGCTTTGTTGTTCTTATGGGGTTGCAAGCCCCTTTAGCTCTTTCAATCTTTTCTCTAATTCCTCCAACAGGAATCATGTTCTCAGTTCAATGGCTTGCTGCTAGCGTTCGCCTCTGTATCTGACATGCTCTGGCTGTGCCTCTTAGGAGACATCTACATCCGGTTCCTGTCAGCATGCACTTCTTAGCTTCATCAATCTTATCTAGTTTTGGTAGCTGTATATATATGGGCCACATGTGCGGCAGGTTCTGAATAGCTGTTCCTTCAGTCTTTGCTCCAAACTTTGCCTCCATATCCCCTCCTATGAATATTTTTGTTCCCTCTTTTAAGAAGGAGTGAAGCATCTGCACTTTGGTCATCGTTCTTCTTGAGCTTCATGTGATCTGTGGATTGTATCTTGGGCAACTAGAGCTTTTGGGCTAATATCCACATATCAAGGAGTGCATACCATGTGTGTTTTTCTGGGATTGGGTTACTTCACTCAGGATGATATTTTCTAGTTCAATCCATTTGCCTATAAATTTCATGAAGTCATTGTTTTAGATAGCTGAGTAGTACTCCATTTTGTAGACGTACCACATTTTTTTATCCATTTCTCTGGTATCCATTTGCATCTGGGATCTTTCCAGCTTCTGGCTATTATAACTAAGGCTGCTATAAACATAGTGGAGCATGTGTCTTTGTTGTATGTTGGAGCATCTTTTGGATATATGCCCAGGAGAGGTATAGCTGAGTCCTCAGGTAGTGCAATGTCCAATTTTCTGAGGAACCTCCAGACTGAGGAGTGTTCCTTTTTCCTCACATCCTCACCAGAATCTGTTGTCACCTGAGTTTTTGATCTTAGCCATTCTGACTGGTATGAGGTGGAATCTCAGGGTTGTTTTGATTTGCATTTCCCTGATGACTAAGGATGTTGAACATTTCTTTAGGTGCTTCTCAGCCATTCTATATTCCTCAGCTGAGAATTCTTGGTTTAGCTCTGTACCCCATTTTTAATAGGGTCATTTGGCTCTCTGGGGTCTAATTTCTTGAGTATTTTGTATATTTTGGATATTAGCCCTCTATCAGATGTAGGATTGGTAAAGATCTTTTCTGAATCTGTTGGTTGCCATTTTGTCCTCATGACAGTGTCCTTTGCCTTACAGAAGCTTTGCAATTTTATGAGGTCCCATTTGTCAATCCTTGATCTTAGAGCATAAGCCACTGTTGTTCTGCTCAGGAAATTTTCCCCTGTGCTAATGTGTTTGAGGATCCAGCAATACTACTCCTGGGCATATACCCAAAAGATACCCCAGCATATAACAAGCACACATGCTCCACTATGTTCATAGCAGCCTTATTTATTCATAGCAAAAGCTGGAAACAACCTAGGTATCCTTCAACAGAGGAATGAATACAGAAAATGCGGTACATCTACACAATGGAGTACTACTCAACTATTAAAAACAATGACTTCATGAAATTTGCAGGCAAAGGGATGGAACTAGAAAATATCATCCTGAGTGAGGTAACCCAGTCACAAAAGAACCCACATAGTTTGTACTCACTGATAAGTATATATTAGCCAAAAAGTAGCTAGGAATACCCACAATACAACTCACAGACCACATGAAACCCAAGAAGAAGGAAGATCACAACAAAGTGTGGATGCTACAGTCCTACTCAAAGGGGGGGAGAAATAATCTCTAGAAAGTAGGAGAGAGGATCTGGGTGGGAGAGATGAGGGGGAGGGCAAAAGGGGGAGCCAGTTCATATGTGAGAGAAGATGGAAGAGAAGGAAGAAGGTCAGGAATTTGAAAGGAGGAGAGTAGCAGTGGCAGAGGGAGAACTGGGAGTAACCACTAGAATGTCCCGGATGCCAGGGACCCAACAGGAAGGACATTAACTGGAATACCCAACAAAGGTGAGAAAGACCCTGTAGAGACCATATCCAGTGGATAGCACTGCCTCCAGTTGAGGAATGCCACCCACCCACCTCAAGAATATTAATCCAGAATTCTGTCAAAAGAGCAGAGACTGAAGGAAAGGCCATCCAGAGACTGCCCCACCTAAGGACCCACTGCATATGCAGACACCAAACCCAGACACTATTGCTGAGGCCAAGAAGCACTTATTGACAGGAGGCTGGTATAGCTGTCATCTGAGAAGCTCTGCCAGAGCCTGACCAACACAGATGTGGATACATGAAGCCAAACATCAGACTGATCATGGGGATTCCAATGGAAAAGTTAGGACAAGGACTGTGGGAGCTGAAGTGGTTTGCAACCCCATAGGAAGAACAACAATATCAACCAACCAACCCCCCCACCAAAGCTCCCAGGGACTAAATCACCAACCAAAGGGTACACATGGCGAGACCTATGGCTCCAGCTGCATATGTAGCAGAGAGTGGCCTTATCTGGCCTCAGTGGGAAGAGAAGCCCTTGTTCCTGTGGAGGCTGGATGACCCAGGGTAGGGGAATGCTAGGGTGCTGAAGCAGGAGTGGGTGTGAGGGGGGAGCACCCTTATAGAAACAGGGGAAGGGGAGAGGGGATAGGTGGTTTGTGGAGGGGAAAACTGGGAAGGGGGATAATGTTTAAAATGTAATAAAAATGAAAAAGAAAAAGACAATGTCTCCATAAGAGCAGGCTGTAGGCAAGCCTATGTGGCATTTTCTTATTTATTGATTGATGGGGGAGGACCTCTCTCCTTGTGGGTAGGGACATCACTGAACTGATGATCCTGAGTTCTGTAAGAAAGCAGGCTGAGTATTGTATAGGGAACAAGTAAGTAAGCAACACCTCTCCATGGCCTCTGCATCAGTTCCTGCCTCCAGATTCTTGCCCTGCTTGAGTTCCTGTCCTGACTTCCCCAATGATGGACTATTACCTGGAAGTAAACTCTTTCCTCCCCAAGTGGCTTTGAACATTGTGTTTTCTTACAGCAATAGAAACCCTAATTAAGACAACCTCTGAAGAAGATATTGTTTTTTCCCATAAACAATCACAGTTCTAGGACACAAGAGGTGTCTCATGTTGATCTTCAATAAACTTTGGTTTCTTTCATTTACATTATTATCAGTTATCCCCTGTATGAGCATGTCTAAACCTTATAAATTTTCTGCCACAGAAAAATAACCCAGGATCATATATATACATGAGTGATATAAATCATGCAAATTAGTACCTCAACCAATGGCAAATTTATTTTGTTAAAATTTATTTTGTTTGCACTCAAGTCCTTTTTTAAGTTTTATTTGTCAGAAATCTTTGGTCCTGTTTTTATTTGAATTCTTTTATTGCTAAGTCCTATCTCTTTCATCCTTGCCTTGTAAACTAAACTGGTATCCTTAATTTGTTCTCAGTTCTTGAGGATATGACTCCCATGAGACATGCTGGAACTTCGAAATAATCAGACAGTCAGGAAATGAGTCAAAGTAGGTCTTAAACATTTCCAATGGAGAATTTCTTTCAGACTTTTCTTAATTATTTATTTCGTTCATTGGAGATAAAAACTCAGAATGCGAACAAAAACAATTTTGGCTTTGCATCATGGGAAATGTCAGAATTCTCTGTAGGGTCTACACAGATCACACTCTTATCTTCTAGGAAATGCCCAGGAATTCACCTGACAGGGAAACTGATGCCTCTGTTATGTAAGATGAGGATGTAGCTCTGTGTCCTTGAATGACATTAAAAATGTAAGTAGTTTCATGCATTTTTCACAACCCTATAAATTTAGCAACATAATTTCTTTTTTCCCCCTTTGAAGAGAGTTTACAGGATCTTTCCAAAGAGATGTCAAAAAGTCATTGCTAATTTTTGGATGGAATCTGATTAAGCCTGAGTGGGTCTCATCAAGAATGAAGATTGATATCTCTCTCTCTCTCTCTCTCTCTCTCTCTCTCTCTCTGTCTCTCTCTCTCTCTCTCTCTCTCTCAGAGAGGATATGGTCAAACAAAAGATATTTTTTAGCAGATAGATCCAAGGAAAAGGGTCCGCCTGCAGATTGTAAACAGCACAGAGCAGAATGTGGATGACAACAAAGGAGAGAGTCTGTCTATCCAGGAAGACCAGAAAGATTACAGATGCAGCGCAGCCAGTGAAAAAGGCAGAGAAATTTGAAAATGAGGTATGATTCAAAACATACCTTACATATAAGATTGCATGTATATCCCATTCCCATAGCAACCTCGGTTGTTCTGCATCAATACCTGATGAATGGATCTAATAATATTAATGAAATTGTTTCAGACATACAAAGGCCCTGCTCTTACAGCTGGAGGTCCTAGGCAAATACAGCTCGTTCTTGTATATCTTCAAGTAAAAGTTAAGAGATGCCCCAGAGCTGTGATCCTGGGCAACTCAAATTCACAGCCTTCATGACCTTCTGAAATGTTTCCAATGGCTGGCCTCCATTCAAAATTCATACTATAAGTATTATTCTCTAGTACTAACTACACCTTAGTAAATTATCTATATCATAGTTCATTCTTATCAATTAAATGAACATGGTAAGTGCAAGATGTATACCTCATCTGTTATTGTTTATGTATGTCCACATATTGTCCATACATCCAAGGTTCAAAATTCCTTCTGCATTGAATGTTGTACAATAGAAAGTCCTTCAGATGAACAAGGGGCCAAGACATGAAGATGGTAATAATCTCAGACAGAGCATTTAACAAGAAGAGTGCTTCAAAATAAGGGCTCATCCTGTTTCATGATACTCAAAATAAAACAAATGTGGATCTTCATTTTTAATTAAAATGATCCCATATAGCTCTGTAATTTGTATGTTATTGATTTAGCCATAGGTGGCTTAACTAAATATACAGTACTTTTAAAGGAGTTCTTTCCATGAATTTATTATCATATAGTGCCTGGATGGTGGTGGAAGAATAGCCTGTGTTGTGGCAGAAGAGACAACTATGTGGTTAAGAACACTGGCTGCTCTTCCAAAGGATCTGAGTTTGATTCCCAGCACCCACATCAGGCAGCTCACAACCACAAGTTCCAGAGGGGTCCAAGGAGATTCCAGGGCACCAGCACACACACTGTTCACACACATATACTCAGGCATGAACACATAAAATAAACAAGCCTTTTTCAAAAAGGCTGAGTGAGTCCATATTGAATTCCTTCCAGACAATTTGTGGCTTCTCATAAAGGCCTTGAGTAAGATTCATAACCTCCCTGCATCTCTTTTACTGAAACATCGAAATGGGGCTCGATACTTGGATTGCCTATTTAGAAATAACAGATCATCACACGCTAACGGAAACAGAAAAGGAATTTAATAGAAAGCTGTGGATGCATGAGGCCTAACAAGTAGGCTCAGAAATCTGAACTAGTGAGAGAGCACACATCAGTTTTCTTTTCAGAGCAGTGAGCCTGGCTCGGAACCACGGGCACCACAGATACAGGAAGTAATTTTAGGTCACACCAGTGCTATTGACTTGGAGATAAATAACTGGCCCTGTACTGTGCCTGCCTCGGAACTTCCTGAAAATAAACTTGATAGCAAATATTTTTATAATACATACCTCAAACTGCTGCTTAATTCCTCAGAGATAATAATTTCACCACACCACACAAGGATATTCATTTTTATCAACTAAATGAGTCCATTCACCTTGGTCAAGCTAATGAAATGAAAACTATAATTTGCTTAGATTTCATGTATATATGCATATTATACATCTGTGTACATATATGTATGTGTATGTGCATATGTATACATACATATATGTACATGTATGTAGAGATACATGTATATGTGTGTACACACACACACACTCACATGTACCCATGTGAGTTGGGTTAGGAAACCCAAGAAGAGTGATGTCGAGGCATGTTACTGCAACAGTGCTGAGCTTCAGGTTAGATGCAAACCCACTGCTTGTCTCAGGGAACAGTTGCAGCCAACCATCAGATATTTCTAAATTACTTATATTTCAGAAATGCTTTTCTACATCGTGAATGGCCAGAATGTCTCTTTTGAACAAGAACACTCGTTGGCATCTAAAGATACAAATTCCAGAGCTAATTTGGAAACAACAGGAAAAATGAAGAAAGCCTTAGAGAATTCTTCCCATCCATTTTATATCATGGCATTCAGAAGGAAGTAATATTCTTAGAGCAAAATAAGAAACCTGCCAGGAATTGTCATTTTCCAGGGAATCAGTACCTCATTCTGGCCAACTATGTAAACCATTTGAAGCAAATCAGTGTGAATGCTAAGCCCCATCTAAGCTCTCCATGCCAAGCAAATGCTCTCAAGCATCAACAACTAATGTATGAGATGATTTGTTTCAAGTATTCTCTTTCCTCTTGAACAAAACCACCAAAAGATGAGTAAACCCCTCAAGCCTTCCACTTATTTACATGTGTGCATTTTCAGATTGTTAGAAGTGATACTTCCAAATCACATTATACAGCAGGCCTCAACTACCACCAGGGGATGTGGGCAAAGGAGAAGAGCTTGTTCAACGCTGATACATTAGGATGATATTACACATGGATGGGATTTGCTATCTGCCTCCCATGAGACATCTTTACATCCCTAGAGGGAAATCAGAAAATATCGATTTACTTAAATCTGGCTTCTCTCTGCCTCTCTTACCTCTGAACCTCACTGTACCAATTGCTCTAAACTGTCTTCATCACTGGATCTTGCTATATAGCCAGAGGACCTTGTTTATATCCAAGAGATCAGCATTTGAGTCACAAAGGCAATGACAGCAGACCTTCAGCAATCTACATCGTTGCTTGGCTTCCTGTGCTCCCTGAGCTGTAAGAACGTAAATACTTTGGGATTTGGAAATAGGTCTCCACACGGCATTCTGTTAATAATAATGTCTGTTAATAAATGTTTGGGGAATTTATGCAGGAGGAAGGCTTTTCCTATGACTGAAGAAAATGGAAGCCAGGAAAATCAAGCCACGAGATAAAATTAATCTCGAGAATAAACTGCTTTTAGCCACATTATTGTATACCAAAATTAAATTATTCTGCTAATGCATAAAGACAAAAAAGAGACTTGATGGTTTAGAAATAACTTTATTCCATTAGTTTGAATATCTTAGGTAAAATGTTTAATTGATCTCTTTCAAAAGTTTCTCTTCGTGTGAAAAAATAAACTGATGTAAGTAACACTCAAAGTGAGAGAAGACAGATCTATAATTAAGTAAGCTCTGTCCTGTGAGTCCTAAACCACTTAAATATTCAAATCAAAATGCACATGTGGTCCTATGCAAAAAGTGCTGCTTTATTAGATCCTCAAATTCTGATTAAATTTTAGCGAGATATAGCTGCTTCAAAGTGAGAAAGGATTATTAATAATATATCAGGAAACAGCCTCTGGGCAGCACATGCTAGCAAAGATAAGGTCTCATTCCATTCTCTAAAGCATTGGCTCACATGTTCACACAGCTCTGCATCCTCCAGAGCATCACACAATCAGCATCTCAAGAGTTCATGTGCACTCACCACTGCTGCCCTAAATGGCTCCCTAGTGAAAAGGGTATGCTGCTGTCATTATTATTCATTGCTACACCTTTTCTTTTATCTTTAATAGTGAACTTCAGGGATACTACACTGGTTTTTTAAAGAAGTGTTTAAAGAGGAAAATGTTTACTAATAATAACAGAACCATTCTCAGGTCTTGGCATCTCATCAAAATCTTTGACTTCCACTCCAAGTTTAACTCAGGATCACCAATACTGATCAGAAGGTCCAACAGTACAGCCACAGTCTGTTTGCCACTCTGTGTCCCATTTGCTATGGGTCTTCTTTATTCTGCAGAGTCCTGTGTGTATAGATATTTTTATCTTTATCTTGAGGTCTAAAGATGACTCCTCATATAAGATCTGTTCTGAGGTGGGTATAGTCTCTCCCCACCAACACTTAGATAGTTTCACTCAAAGAGTACTATATGGGTCCAGAAGATGCTATGTAGTTCTTTGGTGCATAAATAATAGTTAAGTGACTCACACACACCAAAGGAACTGCATGGTGTCTACTGGGTATATGTAGACCTTATACCTCTGAGCCCAAGCAAATATGGGGATTCTGGTTGTTTGAGGGATGGGTATGTTTTTCCAGTTCTTTTTTATTTCCCACAAAAAGTCACTAATCTACAGAAACAAGCTTATCAGAAAAACATAAAACTGTAGTCGAGAGATGAGAGGTGGGAGGAAACAAGGGAGCGCCTTGAGGCATGATAGAACAGACCCACACATGGTCCATGAAAAGAGCACTAGAAGATCCTCCCCTTGGAGCTGTCTCAGCCATAAGAGTTCTCCAGAGCAACAGTGTATGAAGAAGACATCAACACTGACTGAAGAACAGCATATGGTCCCCAGCTCCTTCATTCTCTTCTGGTTGTACAGAGTGTACTGGGGAGGAGGAGTTAGCAGAATTGAGACAATGGGGAAAGGATGGGGCACTCTGTCTTCACAGAAGATTGTCAGGCAGCATGGCAGATGAGAGAATATGAAAACTGAATATAGACATGAAATTGTCAGTGTGAATAGGCCCAGCTAGCCCCTACTGACTGACAGTATGGTACGGATCTGTCTAGGTATCACTAAAGGAAAGGGAAGTATAGCCTAGTGAGGTTTGTTGGAAAGAAACAAAAGGAGAAAATAAAATAAAGAAAATAAAAAATGTTTTCTTTCAAATCTATGCTTAATGTAAGCCACTGAATGAACTATCTGTATAGACTATCATCATTCAACTAGGCCACCATGTTAAATTACTATAGTTCTACCAACATACATTTCCTGTCTCCACCTCAAATTATTATTCTTCCATCCTAAGACTTAATATTTTAAACACTAAGACCAAATATTTGAACTTGAGCTCAGAAGGCCAGCAACTATCTTAATTGAACCTAAGACCCTAGTGTTATCATGCGTGCTAAGTTTCTTCTCTAGTTATGGATTCCAATCTTCATGTAGACCTTCCTACTTAATAGGAGGCCCGCCATTGTGGGCTTATGTCTCTCGTTTTTAAAAGAATAAGTAGGATGTTTGGGCATTAGAAATTAGAGATCATAGCAAATTTGTTTAATTTATTTTGTATTTCAGTCTGGACAGAGCTAAATTTTACAAACATACAACAGCCAGCCTGCACGGAACTAAACAACACACATGGAAAAACTATTCCAATTTCCACCAAATTCTTGGTTAGTAGAATGGATGCTGTCAATATTGGTTAATAGATGGATGCTGTCATGGCTCAGCAATATTCTGTGCTTCTGATCCTAAAACAAGGACAACGCTATATGAAGCCTGTGAAACCAGAGGGTCAAATTGGAATACTTTATGAAAAAATGCCAAATATTATTTAGTATTGTGATGAAGTAACTTCCAGATTGCTGACCCAGGATGAAAACTGACTTTCTTTTTTTTTCTTTCTTTCTTCCTTTCTTTCTCTCCTTCTTTCTTTCTTTCTTTCCCCCCTCTGTCTTTCTCTTTCTATAAAGAAATTAAACCTTTTCAAAAACCCAGAATATTATCTTCAATCTCTACCATCAATCATCCACTAAAAATATTGAATTATAATCTAGATATCTGCACATCAGAGACATAGCCTACAATAATGATAGCAAGCTTTAGAGGAAAAAACACTAAATAAAAATAGTGCTCTTTGCCATACAGGCATTCCAGTATGAAACTGCTAGATTCAAAGCTGTGATCGAAACTCTGTGGCACAGGACTAACACAGCCTTGAAGTTTATGCAAGAGTTATTAAAGACAGATTTATGCAGCTTTCAAGCTTACTCAATCCCCAAGAGTATGTTTACACATTTTATATTCTTATTTAAACATTAGCCACTACCAAGGAAAATGACTTTGATTTGAGAGTGACAACATTTTCATTCATTTTAATTGATATTAATAAGGTTAATAATAAGAATTTAGTTTCAGTTTAAATAGAAATGGTTAATTGCCTTCCAAGTTGTTCTTTTATTTTTGGTCTTGGATTCTAGCATAAACAGCCATCCAAACTGTGAATGACATATTTATTATTCCTGGTTCTTACAATTCATGACTTTATCAGTATCATTTACAGAGAAGAATTAGGTTTTGTGATTGTTACTATATGAAGTCATTAAGTTATTTTCACACACACAAAAAAACTTATGATAAGATGCAGTGCTAATTTTTTATTGATGATATTTTACCAGCCAAACCTGCAATTCTATAGGAATACCATGGTGAGGCTACTATAAGGGTGAACGTGTAATGAGACCACGACCCTCTGTCTCAGAATATGGCACTCATGACTCATTATCAGGAAGCCATGGTCTTTCAGTTTCAATAATGGTAATGACTTTGTCCTGAGTCATCCACAGTTCTTCCCAGATGTTTCTATGACTCAGCACTTAATTTTCACCAAGAGCATTCCAGCAAAACAAACATGTAGCATGAGATATTTAGATTAATTTATAAATGTTTATATGAGCATACATTATCAAATGACGATAGCTTCCAAACCATACCCTATAAACATGTATAGATTCACTCCACAAAATGACTAAGGCCATCAGTGTTTTTTAGCATGAATGACAAAAAGCTTCCTCTACAGGACTTTTAGCAGGCAAAGCAGGGACTACCAATCACCAGGAGCTTAAAGGGACAGTTCTATTATAACAGTCACAGGGGTCATTTTACTGCTACTTCGAACTTGGTTTTGGTCATAAAGATTTCCTTCTCTTTATTCTATAAGACAGGGAATAAAAGAATATGGCTGCATGCTTAGCAATGTTACAGACTGTCAGAAGCATTCTGGTCACTCTTGGCTACAGGATGTCTTTCTGAGGCAGCTTGCTTAGAGCCTGGTTGATGGTGGTGAATATAATTCTTACAAATCCATAGTGTTATTATAGATAGAGCTAGATAACTTCTAAAATTAATTTAGGAGTTATCGTTCCTGGCTGCATTAACATTGTGTGTTTCTCCAGCTTTTGTATTGAATGCTTTTTTCTGGTGGGTGATACTGTGTTCTCAAAGTGCTAGACACTCTAGAAGCATGAACTAAAACCCCTTAAATATGAGGCAAAATAAACACTCCTTCTTTGAGTTGGTCCTTCCAGTATTTTGGCCACAGCCATACAAAAGCAGTCCACTCAGTAAGTCATTAATATCTTTGCAAATACAAATCTTATAATTAAAATGTTGCCTGAGAACAAAAATTACCTCCATGCCCTTCATGTGATGTGCAAAGAATATAAACTAAAACAAATACAATCACTTTGGAAGACTGGGTCTTAAAACTGACAGAATATCCAGCACTGAATGTTTACTGGAATCTTAATTATTAGACAAGGAGAGAATATATGATTCTTGGGAATTATCACAGTTCAACAGGGATGCATATTTGCAAAATACTAATAGTGGTGAAATTTTAGCCTTAGTCAGTCTCTCTACAGAGTTTGCAAATAAATGACAAGATTCATAGAAACTCCTAAAGGAAAACAGCAGGCATGGAAACCCAGGAGGAACATTATTTAAACCTAGTACATTGAAAGACAATAACTATAAGCTTCCATGTTGCTTTTCACGAAGGCAATTGGAACGTAAGTGTTCTTGTTTATTTGATGTTTATTAACATCTGGTCTTGAGAATTGTAACAAGGAATCTTTATAAAGTGCATGGTTTTCCTCTTTCTGTTCCTACATTGCTTACATTTGATTGATAGATATTATATAAAATATAAATCCTTGGGTGCTTAGCATACCTTATGCTGTAATAGTAATGGATTTGAGGCTTCATGTCTACCTGGTTAGTGAACATAAGACCTTTTTTTTTATTATTAATTTGAGTATTTCTTATTTACATTTCGAATGTTATTCCCTTTCCCGGTTTCCAGGCCAACATCTCCCTAACCTCTCCCCCTCCCCTTCTATATGGGCTTCCCTCCCATCTCCCCCATTACCGCCTCCCCCAACAATTACATTCACTTGGGGTTCAGTCTTGGCAGGACCAAGGGCTTCCCCTTCCACTGGTGCTCTTACTAGGCCATTCATTGCTACCTAAGAGGTTGGAGCCCAGGGTTAGTCCATGTATATATAGTCTTTGGGTAATGGCTTAGTCCCTGGAAGCTCTGGTTGGTTGGCATTGTTGTTCATATGAGGTCTCAAACCCCTTCAAGCTCTTTCAGTCCTTTCTCTGATTCCTTCAACGGGGGTCCCGTTCTCAGTTCAGTGGTTTGCTGCTGGCATTCGCCTCTGTATTTGCTGTATTCTTGCTGTGTCTCTCAGGAGAGATCTACATCCAGTTCCTGTTGGCCTGCACTTCTTTGCTTCATCCATCTTGTCTAATTGGGTGGCTATATATGTATGGGCCACATGTGGGACAGGTCCTGAATGGGTGTTCCTTCTGCCTCTGTTTTAATCTTTGCCTCCCTATTCCCTGCCAAGGGTATTCTTGTTCCCCTTCTAAAGAAGGAGTGAAGCATTCACATTTTGATCATCTGTCTTGAGTTTCATGTGTTCTGTGCATCTAGGGCAATTCAAGCATTTGGGCTAATAGCCACTTATCAATGAGTGCATACTATGTGTGTTTGTTCTGTGATTGGGTTACCTCACTCAGGATGATATTTTCCAGATCCATCCATTTGCCTATGAATTTCATAAAGTCATTGTTTTTGATAGCTGAATAATATTCCATTGTGTAGATGTACCACATTTTCTGTATCCATTCCTCTGTTGAAGGGCATCTGAGTTCTTTCCAGCTTCTGGCTATTATAAATAAGGCTGCTATGAACATAGTGGAGCACGTGTCTTTTTTATATGTTGGGGCATCTTTTGGGTATATGCCCAAGAGAGGTATAGCTGGGTCCTCAGGTAGTTCAATGTCCAATTTTCTGAGGAACCTCCAGAGTGATTTCCAGAATGGTTGTACCAGTCTGCAATCCCACCAACAATGGAGGAGTGTTCCTCTTTCTCCACATCCTCGCCAGCATTTGCTGTCACCTGAGTTTTTGATCTTAGCCATTCTCACTGGTGTGAGGTGAAGAAGCTTACTTTCCAAGAGAATCCTGAATCCTGAGTTCAATTCTCAACAACCACATGATGGCTCGTAACCATCTGTAATGGGATCCAATTCCCTCTTCTGGTATGTCTGAAGACTGTGTACTCACATACATAGAAGATCATTTTTTAAAAAAAAATAGTAGCACATACATGACATGCAATTGTTTGGGAGAATTGATTCACATGGAATAGAGTAACTACTGCAAGTTTGGGGAAGTGTTGTGGCATTCACTGTCAGGACAATCCTGTCCGTAGAAATGGGGTTGTGCTGTTTGGGGAGGCAATGAACTACTTTTCAAAGTTCAATCTGGCTTGAAAGTTTGAATAAGACCAACCAACCTATTCATAGTAACAACAAAATAAATCATCTTAACAGTTTTCTACATTTTTATCTAGGAGAATTATCTATTTGATTGCTTTGATTATGAAGATAATTTGAAATTGCCTAAGCCTCTCTGTTCTTTTTTAAAATGAATTTTTATTGAGAAAATAATATAATTCCATCATTTCTCCCCCACCCTTCCTCCATCCAAGCTCTACCATATAGCCTTCCTTGGAATTCCTAGCTTCTTTGGTTTCACCTTTTATTAATTGTTAAGAATTCCTCCGTGTTTTGCACATTTAGGATTTCATTATTTTAACCTTCAGCTTTAAAGATACTAGAACAAATCTCAGTGGATGTCAGTTCTTACAATTTCCGTTCTCAGAATCCTTTGAAGGGAATGGAAAGTACGAATGCTTTGGACATGGATTTAGAGAGGCATTCAAGTTTCAGACAGAAACCACTTAAGCTACTCAAATAGAAATTCACATAGAAACCACGTGTACAGTTCTCAGTGGTCTGTCATAGGGCAGTATCATCACATCAAAAAGGGAATCAGATTTATGGACATTTAACTCCAGTTGGGACAGCCCTGAGTTATATCTCTGCCCTTCAGTTCATTCTTTTATTGTGATAATATATAGCTTATTTCCCATTTTAATCATTTTAAAATGTTTTACTAATAGGCAAAAAATAACAGCTACAGATGAACTAGTGCCTTGCACAGACCTTAGGCGCTAACTCTGAATCCACAACACCCAGAGGAAGTTCAACTACCAAGTGCTCTAACATGCCCAAGATCACAGGTGAGGAAACCACAATTGTCCCAACACCCAGAGTAACTGGGACCCCCAGGATCCATGAATGAAGGAACTCCCTCCAGGCCAGTGGCATGGGTTCCTTCCAGTTTGAACCTACACTCAGAGCATACCTGGAACACTGGCTCTGCGCCCACTGCTACGGCACCCAGAGGGAGCCCGACTCCCAGGTGCTCTAAAATGGCCAGGATCACAGGATCACAGAGGAAGCTCGACTTCCAGGAGATCAGACACACCCAGTGGCACTGGAAGTCTGACACACTCAAGATCATAGTTGAGGCAACAATATCTTTTCCCAACACCCAGTGTAACTGGGACCCCACAGGAACCAGGGAAACACAAATCCCCGCCCAGCCAGAGGCACAGATTCCTTCCAGCTTGCACCTGTGCCCTGAGTAAACCCGGGGCTCTGGCTCCCCACCCACTCCTGTAACACACAGAGGCAGCTTGACTCCCAGGAGCTCTGACACACCCAGGATCTCAGGATCACAGGATCCCAGAATTACAGGATCACAGAGACAGCTGGACTATGAGGACTTCTGACACAACCAGGATCACGGGGGAATAGGCTCCAGTCAGAGACACCAAGGGCAGCTAGCACTAGACATATCAAGATGGCAAGAATCAAGCACAGGAACATAAGCAACAGAAAGCAAGGCTAATTCACATTATGAGAACCCAGTTCTTCCACGACAGCAAGTCCTGGGTACCCCATCATAGCAGAAAAGCAAGATTCTGATTTAAAATCACATCTCATGATGATGATAGAGGGCTCTATGAAGGACAAAAATAACTCCCTTAAAAAAATACAGGACAACAGAGGTAAGCAGGTAGAAGGCCTTAAAGGAGAAACACAAAATCCCTTAATAGATTACAGGAAAACACAACCAAACAGGAAGAAATTGAACAAAAACTACCCAGGATCTAAAAATGGAAATAGAAACAATAAAGAAATCACAAAGGGAGGCAATTCTGGAGATAGAAAACCTAGGAAAGAGGTCAGGAGTCATAGATGCAAGCATCATCAACAGAATACAAGAGGTAGAAGAGAGAATCTCAGGGGCAGAAGATATCATAAAAAACATTGATACAACAGTTAAAGAAAATGCAAAATGCAGAAAGTTCCTAACCCAAAACAGCCAGGAAAACCAAAACTAAGGGTAATAGGTATAGAAGAGAGCAAAGAGTCCCAACTTAATGGACCAGTAAATATACTCAACAAAATTATAGAAGAAAACTTCCCTAACCTAAAGAAAGAGATGCCCATAAGCATACAAGAAGCCTACAGAACTCCAAATAGACTGGGCCAGAAAAGAAACTCTTTCTGTCACATAATAATCAAAACCCCAAATGTGCAAAACAAAGAATATTAAAAGTAGTAAGAGAAAAAGGTCAAGTAACATATAAAGGCAGACCTAACAGAATTACACCAGACTTTGCAACAGAGAATCTAAAAGCCGGAGGATCCTGGGCAGATGTCATACAGACCCTAACAGAACATAAATGTGAGTCCAGGCAACTATATCCAGCAAAACTCTCAATTAACATAGACAGATAAACCAAAATATTCCATGACAAAACCAAATATACACAATATCTTTCTACAAATCCAGCCCTACAAAGGATAATAGTTGGAAAACTCCAACAGAAGAAAGGAAACTACACCCTAGAGAGAACAAGAAAGCAATCTCCTTGCAACAAAACCAATAGAAGACACACAAACATAATTCTACCTCTAACAATGAAAATAACAGGAAGCAACAATAACTATTCCTTAATATCTCTCAACATCAATGGACTCAATTCCCCAATAAAAAGCCATACACTAACAGACTGGAAACATAAACAGGACCCAGAATTTTGCTGCATACAGGAAACACACCTCAGTGACAATGATAGACACTACCTCAGATTAAAAGGCTAGAAAACAACTTTCCAAGCAAATGGTCCAAAGGAACAAGCTAGCATAGCCATTCTAATATCGAATAAAATCGACATTCAACTGAAAGTCATCAAAAAACATAAGGAAGGACACTTCATATTCATCAAAGGAAAAAATCCACCAAGATGAACTCTCAAGCCTAAATACATATGCTCTAAATGCAAGGGCACCTACATTCATAAAAGAAACCTCACTAAAGCTCAAATCACATATTGCACCTCACACAATAATAGTAGGAGATTTCAACACCCTACCCTAATCAATGGACAGATCATGGAAACAAATTAAACAGAGACATATAGAAACTAACAGAAGTTATGAACCAAATGGACTTAACAAATATTTATAGAACATTTTATCCTAAAACAAAAGGATATACTTTCTTCTTAGCACCTCATGGTACCTTCTCTAAAATTGACCATGTAATCAGCCACAAATCAGACCTCAACAGATACAGGAAGATGGAAATAATCCCATGCATCCTATCAGATTAACATGGACTAAAGCTGGTCTTCAATAACAAAAAAATGACAGAAAGCACACATATACATGGAAGTTGAACAATGTTCTACTCAATGATAACTTGGATATGAAAGAAAGAAAGAAAGAAAGAAAGAAAGGAAGGAAGAAAGAAAGGAAAGAAAGGAAGGAAGGAAGGAAACTAAAGACTTTTTAGAATTTAATGAAAATGAAGGCACAATATACCGAAGATTATTGTACACAAAGAAAGCAGTGCTAAGAGGAAAACTCATAGCTCTGTGTGCCTCCAAAAAGAAAGAGTAGAGAGTATGCATTAGCAGCTTGACAGCACACCTAAAAGCTCCAGAACAAAAGGAAGCAAATACACCCAAGAGGAGTAGAAGACAGGAAATCATCAAACTCAGGGCTTAAATCAACCAAGTAGAAACAAAAAGGACTATACAAAGAATCAACAAAACCAGGAGCTGATTCTTTGAGAAAATCAACAATATGGATAAACCCTTAGCCAGACTAATCTGACGGCAAAGAGAATGTTTCCAAATTAGCAAAATCAGAAATGAAAAGGGAGACATAACAACAGAATCTAAGAAAATTCAAAAATCATCAGATCCTACTACAAAACTGGAAAATCCAGAGGAAATGGACTATTTTCTAGACAAATACAAGGTACCTAGGTTAAATCAGGATCAAATAAACCATCTAAACAACCCCATAACTCCTACAGAAATAGAAGCAGTCATTAAAAGTCTCCGAACAAAAAAGAGCCCAGGACCAGATGGGTTCAGTGCAGAAGTCTATCAGACCTTCATAGAAGACTCATACCAATACTATCCAAACTATTCCACAAAATAGAAAGAGATGGAGCACTACCCAATTCCTTCTATAAAGCTACAATTACATTTATACCTAAACCATACAAAGACCCTACAAAGAAAGAGAACTTCAGACCAATTTCTCTTATGAATATGGACACAAAAATACTCAAAATTCTCGCAAACTGAATCCAAGAGCACAAAAAAATGATCATCTGTCATGATCAAGTAGACTTCATCCCAGGGGTGCAGGAATGGTTCAATATATGGAAATCTATCAATGTAATCCACTATATGAACAAAAAACAAAGAAAAAAACCACATGATCATTTCATTAGATGCTGAAACAGTGTCTGACAAAATTCAACTCCTCTATATGATAAAAGTCCTGGAAAGATCAGGAATTCAAGGCCCATATCTAAACATAGTAAAAGCAATATACAGCAAACCAGTAGCTAACATTAAACTAAATGGAGAGAAACTTGAAGCAATCCTACTAAAATCAGGGAGTAGACAAGGCTTGCCCACTCTCTCCTGGCTTATTCAATATAGTACTCAAAATCCTAGACAGAGCAATCAGACAACAAATGGAGGTCAAGGGATACAAATTGGAAAGGAAGAAGTCAAAATACCATTATTTGTGGATGATATGATTGTATACTTAACTGACCCCAAAAGTTCCACCAGAGAACTACTAAACAACTTCAGCAAAGTGGCTGGTATAAAACTAACTCAAACAAATCAGTAGCCTTCCTCTACTCGAAGGATAAACAGGCTGAGAAAGAAATTAGGGAAATGTCGCCCTTCACAATAGTCCCAAATAATATAAAATACCTCAGTGTGACTCTAACCAAGCAAGTGAAAGATCTGTATAACAAGAACTTCAAGTCTCTTAAGAAAGAAATTGAAGAAGATCTCAGAAGATGAAAAGACCTCCCATGTTGATGGGCTGGCAGGATTAATATAGTAAGAATGGCCATTTTGCCCAAAGCAATCTACAGATTCAATGCAATTCCCATAAAAATTCCAACTCATTCCTTCATAGACTTAGAAAGAGCAATTTGCAAATTCATTTGGAATAACAAAAAAATCCAGGATATTCAAAACTATACTAAACAATAAAAGACTTCTGGGGGAATCACCATCCCTGACTTCAAGCAGTATTACAGAGCAACAGTGATAAAAAAACAACAAAAAAAAAAACAAACAAAAATAAAACCACTGTATGGTATTGGTACAGAGACAGGCAGGTAGATCAGTGGAATAGAACTGAAGAACCAGAAAAGAACCCACACACCTATGGTCACTTGATCTTTAACAAAGGAGCTATAAGCATCCAATGGAAAAAAGATAGCATTTTCAACAAGTGGTGCTGGTTCAACTGGAGGTCAGCATGTAGAAGAATGCAAATCGACCCATTCTTATTGCCTTGTACAAAGTTCAAGTCCAAGTGGATCAAGGACCTCCACATAAGACCGGATATAGTCAAACTAATAGAAAAAAAATTAGGAAAGAGTCTCTATCACATGGGCACTGAGGAAAATTTCCTGAACAAAACACTAATGGCTTATGCTCTAAGATCAAGAATTGACAAATGGGACCTCATAAAACTGCAAAGCTTCTGTAAGGCAAAGGACACAGTCATTAGGACAAAACGGCAAGCAACAGATTGGGAAAAGATCTTTACCAATCCTACATCATGATAATAGAGGGCTAATACACGAAATATACAAAGAACTCAAGAAGTTAGACTCCAGAGAGACAGATAACCCTATTAAAAAAATAGGGTACAGAACTAAACAAAGAATTCTCAGCTGAGGAATATCAAATGTCTGAGAAGTACCTATAGAAATGCTCAACATCCTTAGTCATCAGGGAAATGCAAATGCAACCCTGAGATTCCACCTCATATCAATCACAATGGCTAAGATTAAAAAAAAAAAAAACTTAGGTGACAACAGATGCTGGAGAGGATGTGGAGAAAGAGGAACACTCCTCCATTGTTGGTGGGATTGCAAACTGGTGCAACCACTCTGGAAATCAGTCCGAAGGTTCCTCAGAAAATTGGACATTCCACTTACTTGAGGACCCAGCTATACCTCTTCTGGGTGTATACCCAAAAGATGCTCCAACATACAACAAAGACACATGCTCCACTGTGTTCATAGCAGCCTTATTTATAATAGCCAGAAGCTGGAAAGAACCCAGATGCCCTTCAACAGAGGAATGGATTCGAAAAATGTGGTACATCTACACAACTCAGCTATCAAAAACAATGACTTCATGAAAGACATAAGCAAATGGATTGAACTAGAAAATATCATCCTGAGTGAGATAATCCAAAAACAGAGAAACACACATGGTATGCACTCATTGATAAGTGAATATTAGCCCAAAAGCTTGAATTACCCAAGATATAATCCACAAACCACATAGAGCTCAAGAAGAAGGATGACCAAAGTGTATATGCTTCACTTCTTCTTAAAAGGGGGAACAAAAATATTCATAGGAGGGGATATGGGGCAGATCTTCCTGGTTGCTGCCGCCGCGGAGAGCCCGTGGGCAGCACCCCGAGAGCGAACTTGAGCCTCGGGACCACAGGTAAGACCAACTTTTCTGCTGCAAGAAACCTGCCTGGTGAAATCGGGACACACGGAGGCAGAATGCCTCTAGGACCGGGCACGTCCTGTGTTTACCGGGAGACCCACACCCGTGGATCCCGGCCTGCAGCAGCTCTCTGCTCCCAGACCCCGTGGGAGAGAGACCTCACCGCCTGGTCAGGTGGGCTCTCCTGAGGCTGCAGAGCGGAAGAGACCACCAACACTGCCCACCCCTGCCCACATCCCTGGCCCAAGAGGAAACTGTATAAGGCCTCTGGGCTCCCGTGGGGGAGGGCCTAGGAGTGGCAGTACCCCTGCCTGAGACACCGCCGGAACCTGAAGGAAACAGACCGGATAAACAGTTCTCTGCACCCAAATCCCATGGGAGGGAGAGCTAAACCTTCAGAGAGGCAGACAAGCCTGGGAAACCAGAAGAGACTGCTCTCTGCACACACATCTCGGACGCCAGAGGAAAACACCAAAGGCCATCTGGAACCCTGGTGCACTGAAGCTCCCAGAAGGGGCAGCGCAGATCTTCCTGGTTGCTGCTGCCGCAGAGAGCCCGTGGGCAGCACCCCGCGAGCGAACTTGAGCCTCAGGACCACAGGTAAGACCAACTTGTCTGCTGCAAGTGACCTGCCTGGTGAACTCAAGACACAGGCCCACAGGAACAGCTGAAGACCTGTAGAGAGGAAAAACTACACGCCCGAAACCAGAACACTCTGTCCCCATAACTGGCTGAAAGAAAACAGTAAATCAGGTCTACAGCACTCCTGACACACGAACATAGGACAGTCTAGCCACTGTCAGAAATAGCGATTACAAACACTAGAGATAATCCGATGGCAGAAGGCAAAAGCTTGGGGAACCCAAACAACAG